>NW_024885355.1:510695-644056 GCF_019232065.1 Centrocercus urophasianus
TGATTCTATGATTCTATGATTCTATGATTCTATGATTCTATGATTCTATGATTCTATGGTTCTATGAATTAGGGATCCAACACAACACAGAGATGGGTGTCTCTTGAGACCACTCCAAAACCTCTTCCCAGCATAGCCCACAGTAGGAAAAGCAAATCCCAGCCTTTGGCTCTCACGAGCCTGCCCACAATTTGCTGCAGGTTCCCAAGGGTTTCTGATAAACAAGAACATGTCTTGACGATTATATGTCTTGAACTTTCAGCCCTTTTGGAGTCTGTCCATCCATAACGCTGCTGCTTTCTAAGGCTCTGCTTTTGGGTTGAGTCCTGTGTCAAGCTGCATGAATCAAACTCTCCAGAGAAGTAAACAAAACAAACTCCCGCCTTAGAAAGTGGGTCTGAACTGCAAGGGCAGGAGTGGGACACGTCTTGCTCCCTTAGGCCAGAATAGCTCCCCGGTGATTCATCCCACCAGGGAGCTGGGTGCAACAGTAATATTAATCCTAACAAAAACTAAATATCCCAGGCCATCCTCAGGCACAGACTTTCAGAAGGACACACAGCTCTAGTTCCTGAGACCTATGGCATCTCTCCTGCTTCAGTTCAGTTAGGTGTCAGGGGGAAATTTTTCACTGAGAGAATGGCAAAGCATTGCACAGGCTTTCCAGAGAAACTAGATGCCCTATACCTGGTAATGTTAAACAAGAAGATGGGGTTTTGGGCAGCCTGATCTGGCTCTTGATCCAGCTGCTAGCAATCCTGCCTGTGGCAGAGGGTTTGGAACTTGATGACCCTTGAAGATCCTTCCAACCCAAGCCATTCTATTCTGTGATGACAGGCACCACAAACAGGTTCAAACTCGTGTATCTCCAGCATCAAGTCCACAAACCAATGAATCCCACAACACCTGCATGGCTTGAATCAGGCTTTTTCCCTGCCTGTTGCCTTCCTTCTTTCTCTCCCACACAGCCCTCTTTCTTTAGGTATCTCTACCAGGCCAAGCAGACAACAACATTTCCCCACCAAAGATTATCTGGGATACATCAGCTTTCCAGTCCACTTGGACATCAAATATATACAGGATTTAACCAGTTCCCCTATTTCATTCACCTCTGTTTTCATAAAAATAGAAAAAATATAAAATGAATGAGAATTGCATGAAACCATCAGCCACAATAGTTTGGAAGAGAGGGGCTGAGCAAAGGGATGGCAAAACATGAAAATGCAAAAAGTTCTATCTACCCAAAGATGGATGAGCTGGCACTTGAAGGTGAAACTATCTGAACACGAAATTCTCTCTGCAGAGAACAAAATTCTTGGAGAAACTCAAACCCACAAACCAAACTATAATGTTTTCTGACCAGCTATAATCTGTGCACAGTTAAAATTGAGAGAGGAATCAGTTTTTATTTCAGTAATTTTTCTGACAGTGGAGTTGATTTTTGAGAATAGATGTACTCAATTTATATGATACGGTAGGGGATACTCAATACAACGGGAGATAAAATGAAGTGAGGAAAATTATTACTCGAACATTTGACTTGCACAACACTGATACCCTCATGTGAATTCATTCATCACTGTATTAATAAAGGCCAAGCACTGATCCACTCACTGATCTATAAAGGCCAAGCACTGATCCAGTCACTGATCTATAAAGGCCAAGCACTGATCCAGTCACTGATCTGCTTTAGAAAGAGAAGACTGATCATAAATTTTTGCTGTTGAAATAAAAAAAAAATCATCAACAAGATTATCTTATTTTAAATCTGGAAAAAAATGCATCTTGGTTAAAAAAAAACAGATTTTTTTTTTTTTTGTGTGTGTGTGTGTGTGTGTGTGTGTGTGTGTGTAAAGCCAAACTTTGGATTCTGTATAAAACATAGGTGTACTTTGATCAAAAATACAACAGATCTTGGCTTTAAAATATTTTCTGTGGCTTTTATATGGACCAGGGTTTTGTAGAATTTTGTTATTTCCAAATATCCTCTAAACATCAATTCCTCATGAGTTTGGATGCAACACCACAGCCACTACCAATAAGACACTGTTCACCCAAGGTGACATTCAAGCTGTGAGGATAAGAGAAATAGACCAATGCTGCTAACCCACACCTCATGCTCCAACAGGGAGAGCCCAGTGACCAGCACTGATAGTGAGGAGAGCAGCAAGCTAAACAGCATTTCATTTCATTTCAGCCCGGGACAGTGTGATTTGCCCAAGGCTGTGTGAGGACGCAGTGTCAGAGTGCTGGCAGAGCAGCATTAATCAGTGCACACGGTGCCGATCTCTGCGGCACTCCTGGTTCAGGGCACTACAATGCAGTAACACCATAAATAGAATAAAGAGCTGTGAAGAAAGGAAAAAACATACCCCCTCATCTTTTGTGGCCACTAACACAGAGTTAATGCCCGTATTGCTACAAATGAACTTAGAGAGTGCAACTCTCTGCAGCTCAAGTCCCGATGACTTGAATGTACAGCTGTGCAGATAGAGACATTTACATCGAGTGTTTAACCAGCACATAAACACAGCTATCTTATTTATACAGCACCTTCCCCATCTGCGCTATTTCTAAAGGCAGCAGCCTTGCGTCCCCAAAGCTGAAAAGCTCACAGCTCAACTTCCCAGCGCTGCTCCACGTACCTGATGTGGGGTCGGAGGAGGAGGATTCGCCTCTGCCTGCAGTTTTCTGCCTCCCGGACGCTCCCAGCAGCCGTCCCAGCGCGAGCCGGGGAAGAGTTTCCTTGGGGAAGTCGTACCTCTGTTGCATGCCAGCTGACTAAAACTCTGTGAGCTCGGAGAGAAGTTTGAAGTCACAGGGAAAAAAAAAAAAAAACAAAACAAAACACGCTCCCCATAGACCGGTCCTTGAATTCATTCCTTCGCAGTCATGAGCTCTTATATATTCCCAGGCTCCCATGAGCACGTGAACGCATACCTCCGTAATAGTTTTAAAATGTGTGTGTCCTCTTGTGCTACTCTTTATTTTCCATTTCGTTCATTCAACCTTGGCTTATTTCCTGCAGTTTCTCAGCTGGTGATTACGCTTCTCTCGTATTGACACACAGAGCAGGCTGTGAGCACCACAAAAATCCCCTCTGCAGAGCGCGGTGACACGGGCTGGGGCAAATCGTGGGGACAAAGCAGAGGTGGATGGCCCTATGGACTCAAAAGCAACATGGGACCGTCCAGGGGTCATAGACCCACATACCCCCCAAAAAAGTGCAAATCCATCACTTCTGTGCAGGATGGACTGTGAGGGGAGAGGGTAATTTTGGAGTGGGGTGAGCACAGCACTTTGCCCTCCAGTGTCTCTCTATGGCACAACAGTGAGATAACCAAATGTACCCCTGGGGGAAAGGATAAACTCAATTTCATGCTTGAATGGGTAATAACAGAAATACTTTCTGAAAAGGGTGATGAGGCAGACTATGATTTCTTTTCCTTTGACCATTTTCTCCTTAGTGTTTCCTTGATCATTGGTGTGATTTCTTTCCTTGCTGCCATGTGGATGGGTTGGATAGCTGAGAATTGCTCATGTTTTCTTCTGCTCAGAAGTGCCCTGGTCACTGGGCTTTTGTCTACTGGCTCCATGCACCAGTTTCCAGAAATACCAATTCTGATAGGGTTTTGCCAGCTCTAGACTGGATGACCCTTCCAACCCAAGCTATTCTATGATTATATATATGATCCTTAGGAGCCCCTAAGATTCGATGCTTTAGGGGCAAGCTGAGTCTTGGCTTTGTTACCTCCCCTGGACTAGTACACCCCATCATGGAATCCAAAATGGCATTGAGGATCACTGCCAACCTCACACCCTGTGCATATGGGGAGCATCTCCACCGTTGCCACTGCTGGCATTGACCTGTAGTGCTGCATGTGTGTCTGTGATGGCACAGACCTTCTCCTCTGAGACAATGTGCAGTGCTCTTTTGAAGGACATCACAAATGCTGGCAGATGTTATTCACCTTCCTTCCCCTGCATGAAGAAGACACCCCGAAGTGCCAGAGGTGAGTGCCAAGGACATGTCTGTGCTGAGCAAAGCCTTTGGAGAAGTTTGGTTTCAGCCCTGGGCATTTCCCACCTTTAGGCCATTATTAGAATTTATTTCCACTGGAAATAATAATTAAAAAAAAAAAATGCAGTGCTAACTTTTCTCCTAGATAGCATCAGTTCTGCCCTGCTTGCCTGGATCCATTTGGTAAATCATAGAATCGTTAAGGTTGGAAAGGTCACTGAGAACAACCATCAAGTTGTCACCACCATACTACTAAACCATGTCCCTTGGTAAAATCAAATAAAAGGCAAATCCTTTCATACCACTTGCCAAAAAGCTTTGGGGATTCTGTTCAACACATGCCAGCATGCAGCCTTTGCCCTTCCACAACAGGTTGCTGATGGGCTTCTTGTAGCACACCAACTTTTGTGAGTCAAGTTTTCCATATCTGCAGTGTAGTGGCAGGCTCTAGATGAAAGCATCAGTAGATGTGTGAGATGAGGTTTGTTAAATAGCACAGTAAATACATCTTGCACATGCTGCTGTTGCAAGTGTGTAACAAAGATAATAAATAATGATGAGTATAAATAGAAAAAAAAATACAACAATGGTTTTATTATTGCAGTAGCAATTGTCTGTGTATATGGATATCAATGTTTATATTTAATAAAGGTCAAAGCCACTTACCTATTAGTAACAGTGAACACTTAGAAATCACTGATTTTTCTTAGAAGTAGAAGCAGATCTTACGGAGAAGCTTGCTTGTGTGCAGCAGCCCCAAAAGCTTAGTGATATTCTCAGAATGTCACAGGTGGTCATCCCTCTAGTTCTTCCTCAGTACAGAAATGGATGTCAATTACTTGTACAGATCCAACTCCTGGAGCTCATGATTTGCAAACAATCAATCCGCCCTCTTCATAAATCACCAAATCACAGAATGGTTGTGTTGGAAGGGAACTTGATCATCTAATCCAACCCCCTACCAAGGGGCAGGGACATCTTTCACTAGATCAAAGTCCTGTCCAACCCAACTTCAAACACCTCCAGTGATGCTCATCCACAACTTCTCTGGACAACTGTTCCAGTATCTCATCACCACCACTTACAGCCAACCTAAATCTACACTTTCTCAGTTTAAAACCATTTGTCCTTGTCCTGTGATTATAGATCCTGGTAAAAAGTCTTTCTCCATCTTTCTCAAGTGCCATTCTTTATATACTGAATGGTTACAATAAGGACTTCCAAGAGCCTCCTCATCCCCAAGTTAAACAACCGCAACTCTCTCAGCCTTATCCCTAAGAAACATTACCCTGTGTGGCAAATATAAAGATGGGCATGTCTCTGTGCCCTTGTAGAAACTTTAAATGTTCTGAGAGCATCCTACAACACTGTGATTCACATCACAGTATTTATTTATGTCTAATGAATGTTGCCTCCTTAAGAAAGACAGCATGACATATCAAAAAGTGAGTTTAGGATCTCAAAGCAGCACACTGGACATTTTGTGAAATGCCTGAACTAACTGTCCATTATTGCTTCATCCTGTGACATCATCTCTAGTGAACAGCTACACAGTTTGGTTTGGCACGAGCTCAACATTGTTTTCTTGAGGTATACCTGCCACCCAAGCTGAAACTCTTCTCTAATTCCATGCTATTTTAGTCAGCTAGGAATTACCCACAGAGAAAGTTCACCAAAGCACAAGGGTACGTTGTTTCACCTCCTGTCACACTGCCAGGCAGACCTGATGGCCAATTTGATGTCATGGCAGCCATGTGGACCTGCTACTTAGAGAAGTGAGTCCTGTTGTATATTCCAAGTGGAGCATGAATAGGAAAGTGATCCATCACTGAAAGGGGAAGAAGTCTTCCAAAAATAAGTTTAATCCTGATATGGTAACAGAAGAAATTATTCCCACAGACTCTACTATTGTTGTACCTCCAGCTCTGTTGTGTGGGTCTCAGAAGACATGGGTAAACCTATGGCTGATTCCAGGTGACACCTGATGGATGGATGTTTCTCTGGTTATACCTCTTGAGTATAATAATGTCTGTCCCAGTAATGTCTGTCCCAGGGAGAGAACCCTGGCCCCATTTGCACAGACCTGGCCCTCCTCACACTCAGGCATCAGGATGTGTCAACGAGCAAATTTCACTTCAGAAAAAAGGACCACTAGTTCGTGCATGGTCATATGAGGTCAACCATGAGCCATCTCCCGCCACAGGCTCAGCCCCTCCAGATCTCATGGGATTCCCACTCTTCCATGGGAGAAAACAGCAAGCTTGGCTGGTGGAGCTGGCATGGAGACGAACAGCCATGAATAAACAGAAACCAAAACTTCCCGCTACTGAGATGATCCAAGGCATCACTGCCAGTATAAGCATCACTATCTTGAGATGGCATTAGCCCAGTTGCTTTTCAGGGACTACAGATTAAAAAGAAAATAATGGAAACCAGCCAGTCAGAGATAAACTGGCAGTATAAATCACTTGCAAAAGATTAACAGTTGACCATGTGCTCACCTCGCTCTTAAAATAGGTTGTATCATGTCAACAGGATGCCCATCTCTAATTATAAATGATATTTCCCCAGACTAAACAAAGTTTGATATTTCTGCTTCATTTCCTTCAGCTTCGATTATAGCCTGTTCTTTAAAAAAAAATGCACTAAGAAAGAGAGATTCTCTTTTTCTGTTTCTCCAGCTCTGTAGGGAATTTTGCCACTGGGAGGATGATGATGCTTTACATGCTGGGATTTTGGCTTGCCTTGGTGTCAACATGGGTAAAAAGCAGGGTAGGAGGGTTGACCTCACCACCAAGCTAGCTGTAGTTCCTGTCTTTGGCTTCATTGTGTGGTACCTGCAGGTTTCAGACATTGTCATTGGTTACTTTAGAGGAAGATAGTACTCTTGCCATCTCCTTGGACTTACTGGCTTAGTCTCCTCTAAGACTCCTCTAATCAACCATAACTTCCTTCAAGTCCACTTCACCCTGGACCATGAAAACACTCTCACTGCTAGACACTGACAGCTCAACTTGCAACTGTAGTGCAACTATACCTTATTACACCTTATCTAGCTATAAACCAGTTACCAATTCCCTAGAAGCCCAAGTAGCTGCAAAGTAAATCTGAAAGTCAAAGTGAAAAATGCATGACCAATTCTCCTGGGACATTGGGAGCTATTGGGAATAGGTGAAAGGTTGGACTGGGTGATCTTTTAGGTCTTTTCCAACCTTGGTGATTCTATGATTCTATGATTCTATGATTCCAAACTCATCCATGCACCCAGATGTGTCTTGTCAGGAAGAGGTTTGCAATGTCCGCTCTATTAATCAGTTAGGAAATCGTGCTCCATGGGACAGATCTGTTTTATCTTGAAATGTCTCCCCCTGAGGGGACTTATGTGGTTTCTCTTGCGGATATTTCTCATACCACTGCAATAACAGAAGGATCAATGAATTGAGTGGTGCCAAACAAAGCATAGAACAGATCTTCTTCCTTCTTTTCCTTTTGTTTTGAGCAGGGAAAAGAAGAGGAAAGCTGGTCTCTCTCCTGTTGTTTCTGGTCCCCATTGTTGACTCAGATATTTTCAAAATATCCTCAACTTATCAAACACTGTTGAATTGTCAGCATTGTATCTGCAAGGTCTTGAAGGTGATCATGAAAATCTTTAAACTCTTGCTGATCAAGAGTGTGATCAGATCAGTCCTTTGCTCTAACTATCTGACCTGTCCTTTGCTGACTTTTCAGGCAAACCCTGAAAAAGAATTTTACAGTCATAATCCTAGGGAGAGAAGAAACGACTTAGAAATACTCTATTTTTGTCGTGTTCCTTAAACCCTTTGATCCTTCCCATAGCCCCTTGATCCATCCCTACGTCATCACTGATTGAATTCTTTCTTCTTATTTTATAACCCACAACTGGATTCTGGATTATCTCCAACATGTCTGTGTTTTCTGTGCAAAATGTTGGCCTTTTCTGAGTAATAGCATGTACCCTTCCCAGCAAAAACTTTAGAACCACTGTGGCTGCATTTCCAGCAGGACGTGAAATATGGAGAATACAGAAGCACATACAATTTTTCTTAAACACGTATCATCCCTCCCCACACAAGCACATTTAGTAGATCCTATAAGAAGAGCTGAGTAAACTCCTGATCTTCTTTTCCTTATACAAATCAGTAACCTCACCTCAGAATGATATAATAGAATCATATCATGGAATGGTTTGGGTGGAAAGGGACTTCAAAGGTCATCCAGTTCCACGCCCTTGTTATGGAAGGATTGCCACATATACCAGAGGTGAAATATCACTGATTAAATGTAGACATCTGCAAAGCTGACATCTACCAAGCTCATCTCAATGCATTCCACAGCTCATGGAGGGAAATGGAAGCTCTTCTTGATAATGATTCATTTAATTCTCCAGCAGATATCAAAGACATCTGTTATGAATCACCTGCAGGGAGCTCCTACTTTCTCCTGTAAACACAACAGGAGCAGAAAGTGACTAAAAAAACAGAAACAGATTCAGAATTAAAGGAAATGAATCCTTCTCACAGGAGGAGAAAGAGAACCACACTTTCTGTACACATACATTTGTTGCTGGTTTTGGGTATAGCTGCTGCTGATGTAAATCCTGGCTTTCCAGCCCAGATTGGAATACTGATCATTTAAAATACTGCCCATATTTACTTGTGAGAAGCCACATAGGGATCAATTTTTCTGAATGTGTTGTAAATGTTGTAAGTGATTCTGCCATTGAGCTGTCACGTTGAGGCTCTGACATCCGTCATCCTATTGAATGGTGCCCTAAGTAGGATTCCTGCCCCAAAGAACTTCTTTGTGTCTTCATAAAGCATCATCTTGTTAACAAGTGCAAAGATCTTGGTTAGCAAATTGGAATGCAGCTTCCAGGGTTACATTTCACATCCCTTCTCCTTGGGTCATAGAGAGATGCTGAATTTTAGACAGTGGTGATAGAATCATAGAATCATTAATGTTGGAAAGGCCACTAAATTCATCAAGTCCAACCCCAACACACTCCCACCATGCCCACTGACCATGTCCCTCAGTGCCACATCTCCATGGTTCTTGAAGACCTCCAGGAATGGCAACTCCACCACCTCTCTGGGAAAGCCTGTTCCAGTGAACTACTACTCTTTTAAAGAAGTAATTGTTCCTAATGTCCAACCTGAACCTCCCCTGATGCAACCTAATGCCACTACTTCTTGTCTTTATAGAGTTCATGGTCCATGAGAACTAGAAATTCATTGTCTGTTAATGACGTATCATAATCATTTCCTATTTGTAATTTTACTTTCAGAATTTACATTGTCATGACGAGACCACTGTATTTTTATTTTCTGCGTATTGTGAGTGCAAAGGTTATAAACTTCTTTCTGCTATTCGTACGTATTGAGAAAGTTGGTATACCTTCTACCACACATTGTATCTACATGCTTCTTCTTCATTTTTTGTCCATTTTTTCCCCTTCCTACTGGCTTTTTTCTGAATCAGAGAGGTTCTCTTGAACTTGTGTGATGCCTTGCACTTGATATGGGTTATATTATTTATATTGATAAGGTATGGAACAGGCTCCCCAGGGCAGTGGGCATGGCCCTAAGCTGCTGGAGCTTGGAGGACATTTGGGCACTGCTATCAGGCATAGGGTGTGAGTTTGGGTGGTGCTGTGTGGAGCCAGGGGTGGGACTCTCTTTCAGTTGAGTATTCTACATCAGATGTCTGTATTGGAAATAGGATGCTTCTAGCATTGAGCCCTCCAGGTATGGCCATATTGCTCATTGTTTCATATTATCCTTGCTGGATCAAGACTTCATTTCTTTTCTCTTGTCAAGGAATACACTATTGATCAATGTATAGTGCACCTCAGAAGGGACCAATTCTACTGTACATCAGTGAATACCCACTGACTGCAAAGGAGTAATTTCAAGTTACCTTTGCTGAAAAGTGACCTAGCCCTTTCTCCAGACACATGTGGGACAATGTCCACTCCTCTTTTAGCCATGGCACTAGGTCTTCTCACCATTCACATCACCACAGAATCGTAGAATCAATAAGGCTTAAAAAGACCTCTAAGATCACCAAGTCCTACCCCAGCCCCAGTCCCACCATACCACTAATCATGTCCCTCAAAGCCACATCTCCATGATTCTTGAACACCTCAAGGGATGATGACTCCAACACTTTCTTGGGCAAGTGCTCCCTGTGGTTGCTCCATGTTATACGACTCCCAGCTTTCATCCTTGAAAAATGCAGACAGTTTCTAAAAAAAAAAAAAAGTAATAAAACAGCCAGCACATTGTGCAACATGAGGATGCTGTAAAGCTCGAGGTTCACAATAAGAAGGTCATTGATTATGACTTTCTTGGAGACGTCAAAGTAAACATTGGCAATATCTTTCTGACCACTGAACATTTTGCTCTTTGATGCACAGGGAACACATAGGACAGCTGATTTACATATACTTCGTCTGCCCTCTGGTGGTGAATGGCTGCTGATTAGTTTTTTTTTCATGCAGATGCATTTTTCTGTACACATACTTCTGAATATGCATATGTATTGACGTGTGGCAAAGAATGCTGTCATCCAAATTGCACCTTCAGTCTGAATTCTGCAGATGTGAGTAGCAGTGGTTGTCATGGGCTGTCACCAGACATTTTATGCTGAAGATTTTCCACTTGGCTGAGAATGTATTAACATTTAGCTCCATTAAAACATCAGCATGAAAATAACAAGTATATTTAATATATATATTTACCAGCTTGGAGAGACCTGTGAGCTCTTCATCTGTCCTTTCCTTCTCTATAAATAAACCTTGCTGCAACTAAGTCAGCTGCACAAAATTAAAAGCAAAAAATTTCTGCAGGACCTTTTTTTGCAGCAAATGAAGGACTGTATAAAAATAACTGCATGGATATGCTTTTCCTTATGCAGTGCCAGTCTGGATGACCAAGGGGGTGCAGGGAGAAAGGTAGCTTTGGACTGAAAGCAGAGTGACCATGATTGCTGGGAGGAGATATATTCCTTTAGCATCTGTGTGGGTTTTATTATCAGTTCAGTGAGGGCTCAGCATCGTTTGCTTACTCTTTTCCCCTCGTAGCTGCAAAGAGCAGAGGGATTTACTTCATGCCTTTTGGCACTTGCATACTGGGAAAAGGGAGTCTCCTGCTGGCATGTTTATTGAGCAAAAGCAATAGAGTTCACAGACACAATGGTGTCCCTGTTGAGGTGCATGCAGAATCTGTCTCTTATTTTCTCACCAATTTGGCTTTCCTTTGGTTACATGATTGAGAAAAAGGAGGATCTGCAACAGGACACTCCTCTAGCAAATGAGACAGAAACAGCTCTTGGTACATATGTTAAGTCTCATAGAATCACAGATTCACAGAATGGCCTGGGTTGAAAAGGACCACAATGATCATCTAGTTTCAACCCCCCTGCTATATGCAGGGTCGCCAAACAGTAGACCAGGCTGCCCAGAGCCACATCCAGCCTGGCCTTGAATGCCTGCAGGGGTGGGATAACTTGTTCCGGGTTCCAAGTCTACTGGGATGTGAGCCAGAAAAACTCATTTAACATCTTCACTTGACTTGAGCTGGGTTTCCCATTTGGGAAAACAACCTCCAGCCCTTGGAGTCATTGAGATTTGCAAGTTCTTTTGTAGACTATGTTCATGATTTTGTGTTTGCCCTGGATCACGTTTCAAAGCCATGCACAGGGAGGAGTACACCATGCCACCGCACTCATTTAGCTTAGGCAACATGGATATAATATCCATAGTGACCAAACCCATTAGTGTACATGGTATACTGACTGTGGCAATACACCTCTATGCTTTTGTAAGCATCATGGTAGCTCCATCTGAAGCACTGATCAGTCCCTATGTTCTGGATTCAGCTGTTAAATTGCTGCCACTGATGGTCCTTAGGCCCAAACAGTCCGAGGTTATCTCTATCCTCATGTAGTGATTGATCTAGTGGTCTACAACACTGCCTGCAGCAGAGGAGTTGGAATTAGATGATCTTTGAAGTCCCTTCCAACTCAAGCCATTCTCTAATATGATTTTCTGATTCTATCCCTGGGGGGCAGGAATATTCCTACCAAGTATTCTGGGTGTTCAACAGCAGAAGAAAATTGAAATTTCAGATACAATGAATGATGTCATCTTTCACATCTTTCAGGATGTGAAACCTGCCGTCTCACCACAGCCGGAAGGCTCAGCAGCTGAGGAGGTTCTTCATTTAGTACATTTCCACCTTACCATCTTCTGCTGGCTGGGCACATATGGACAGCAGTGCCTGAACATGAAATGATGGTAATTTCATTCCACCTAAGTTACACTTTTCAAGCTGATTCCTGCTCTCCATAGCCCTCAAAGCAGCATTCATTTGGTCATTCTGTATACTGAGTCTAGGCATGGACCCACCATGAGTAACATGTCATAGCTCTTGCAACCTCGATGACATCTCTCTGTGAATACACTTTGACACTTTACTTGGATAACAACCTGTGATTATTCTCTCTGGAGTTTTCTGAGTTGTGATGGCGTCTGGGGAGCTAGAGTTACAGATCTGGCCAGGCAGGCAATCACCTTTGCAGGGAGCCCACACAAGTAGGTTAAACAAAAGCTTTATTTCCACACAGTGTTCTTGGGACACAATGCCAAGACTTCACAGACGGTTCAGAACAAGGATTGGCAAGGAACACTCTGCTCCTGTGATGCTTTCTCATTACAAACAGCCCTGAGTCACAAACGTGTGCTCAGATCCAAGCCTGAACTTCCTTTAAACTTAGAATTTTTCAGGTTAACAAATTTCAGGTTTGTGTTTTAAAGCAATGATGTGTCAGAACAAAGATCAAAGAGTCATAGAACCATTAAGGTTGGAAAAGACTTCTAAGACCATTTAGTCCAACTGTTCACCCACCACCGACATTGCCACTACCACATTCAGAGACTGCAGGTACACTCTTGATTCACGAGTAAAGCTCTCTGGTTCCACTACATAAGAAATAGTGAACAAATGATGAAATCTGGTCTGATTGCTAAAGCAGTTAATTGTAGCACCATCTACCATGAGATGTTATTCTCTGCTATGCAACATTCCGACAACGCAGTCTTTCTGGTGAGCAAAAGGTTCAAGACCAGAGTTCAAGGCACACACTCTGTTTGCTGTCTTCTCTTCCTGCCTACAACTTTCTGACTGCTGTGGAGAAAGGTCAGTTGGTTTCCTGTAGGATTTCAGGATTTTGAAATACTATTTCAGTTCCAGCTTCTGAACAAAGAAAATAAATAAAGAAGGAAATTGGATGCGGAGGTCGGAGCTGAGACATCTGCCTCCAGGGCTGCTTTGCAGTGGGGCTGGGATAGGAGAGAAGGCCCAACAGACGGGCAGCTGAGGTATCTGGCAGGCAAACTGTTATTAACCCAGACCGTTTTCCATTTGGAAACTGCAGAACATTCACAACTCGGCCAATTCTAGCAACAATAACAAAAAAAACTTCAACATTAATAAATGTTTTCTGTTTAAGACCAACTGGAATTTCATGCACTGAATCATGATCTTTGTTTGGACATCAAGCCTAAATAGATATAACATACAGGAGTTGGACTTGATGATCCTTATGGGTCTCTTTCAACTAGGAATATTTTATCATTCTGTGACTCTGTACTTCAGATTTTGTCCTTGGCCCAGTATTCACTTTCCTTGAGCTTCTCCACATATGTTAATGAAAAACGTTTCAGACATTTAGCTTTTTGAAATTGAATGCATTTATTTTCACAGTCTGCTGTACAGGTCTTCGAAAGTGCCTGCAGCCTGCACTACCTAGTTTGACTCATGAGTTAAGTCCAGGCAAAAGAGGGGCTTAATTCCTTTGAATAGAATCATTATAATCTTCTAAGAGAACAAGGAGGTCATTTTTTTTAATCGACTTTCAGGTGTTTAATGGATTCTGTGCAGGAAGGGAGACTATGTTGTGTCATGTAATGACAATATGTGACAAAAGTCATGGATGAATAGAATCATTAAGGTTGGAAAAGACTACTAAGATTATCTAGTTAAAACCACTCATTAGAGAAGGAAGGAGGACCAAGGGAGACTGAGATCTGCAGATATCATGAAGCCAGGCTTGCAGGAGGGCTGTGAAAATGTATGTGAATGAAGAATAGGATGATGAATGAAAATACCAACAGCTGTGAAGTAATGACCATCATAGGAGAAGTGTCAGATGTTTCTTCCACTGCACAGAATATGGAGTTGGTCATCGTAAGAATGACCAACATAGTACATTCCTGGTCTCCCCTTACATCAAATTTTCTGTAACCTACATCACTGCCCTCACAAGTTGACCTAGCAATCCTATAACTCTTGCCTGCAGTAACAGATCTAAGGACATCATTCCACAGGACCTCAGTGTGAGCATGGAAAATGAGAGGTCCTCTGCCTTCTCCCACCTACACTTATATTGATGAGGCCAGTGGTGAGAGTCATGCTAGGATTTTCTGGCATGTCTGAAGGGAAATACAAGGATGTTGGAGAATTGGACTAGATGACCTCTAAGGGCCCTTTCCAACTCAAGTGATTCTATGATTCTATGATTGTATGTGTGACTAGAGATGAAAGAAATCCTGAGCCCAGCTTCACCTGTGATGCTCATGGACTTTCATCCAGTTGATGACCACTGTTACTGAGTGTGAGTAGATGGGAGAGGGGGCTTTAATGTTATGCATATGACCTTGCACAATTAGAAGGAGGCAGGTTGACCTGACGAACTCCATGCACTCATAACAGGGGAAAATCCATTGCTGATGTGAGGACAGAAGGTTGTAGAGAAGGGAGGGCTCCTGCTGCAGTGACTGTGCTGTCCCTGACCTCACCACTGAAGGGCAAATCCCTATAATGCCAATGTAAACAACCAGAGCTTCAGGGAAGGCGGATGTTGTTGCACGAGGATGTCAGAGACAGCACAGTTTCATGAGTTCAAAGAGGGGTAATAATACTGAAGTGCTCTCAGACCCCTTCCTGCCTTCATCCAAATCCCATGGTAGAATCTCAATATTTTCCAATGTACTGCAGAGAGTGGCATGATTCCCTGCATGTTAGCATCCTCTAGCATGGGAAACTATCCTAAATCATAGAATCAGTCATAGAATCATAGAATCACAGAATCAGAATGGTTGAGTTGGAAGTGACCCATGAAGCCCATTCAGTTCCAATCCCCTGCCATGGGCTGGTAGCCATCCACCAGCTCAGGCTTCCCAGGCCCACATCCATCCAGGCCTTGTGCACCTCCAGGGATGGGGCACCCATAGCTTTCTGGGCAGCTGCGTCAGTGCCTTACAAACCTAATAAGGAAGAACGTCTCCCTAACATCCAATCTAAATCTGCCTTCTCCTTGTAGCTCTTCTGTCACTCATCCATGCTCTTCTGCATATCACCCCCACTACCCCCCTGTATGGCTGCTGGTTTGGGCATTTTGAGATTTTGTTGAGATCTGTCTCTAAATAACTGAGTAATTGAGTGAGTATGTGGGGTTCTCTATATGGATTTATCAGCAGTGAGTGCTGAGAGGTAATCTGAAAAAGACACAGATACAAAGAAGAACAAGGCTTTCATACAGAGGAACAAGTCTCCAAAGATCTTTATTGTCATTTGGATTTAATTCACTGTTAAAAATACTGTAGATCCTATCGGAAATATAAACTATTTTTGGATAGTGTGAATTGGACATAAGTGCACCTCCTAGAGCTGTCAACAGATTTGCATGATTACGTTACATTTTATCCTATAAAATGAGCAGTAAACATTCCTGTAGTCACTGGTTGATAGTGGTTTTCTGAGCGCATGCCTAACTGTCCAAGAAATCTACCAGGAGATCTATTCATAGTCACCCGAGATGCTGTCTGCAGAGCTAGAAAACTTACATTCGCTACTTCCAGCAAATGTCTTCCTCTTACAACATCCTAACACTATTTTAGGAGCAAAATAACGAGAAAAGAGTGTGATACAATAATTACATTTAGTATGTTAAGAAATCTCATGCATAAACCTAAACCTGTCTGAACAGGACAATGCCAGGAAACATACGTATGTTTTATAGCCTTCTAGCAGCAGAGGTTATCACGCTTTGGGATGAGTCCTCGGCCTCTTCTTGTTGGAAGTAAGAGTTAAAAAAACAAAGTGGCTTCAAAGTGAATTCAGAATTATCTTGGGATTACTCAAGTCATCAGTGATCAGAACTTTGCTTTTCTGCTCCCTTTTCCCACAGATTGACTGCTTTGTTATTTTTTTAATAAATTCGAAGAATGCTGTTTATTTTTGAAGACTACAGACTGAAGAAATAATTCAAAAATTGTGTGCAGAAGGGCAGATTGAAATCTCCTTGTACAAATGCTCTTCAGCTGGAAAAAGTTTACAGCTATTGAATATTTTCTTTAAAATGTCTCTTTTTGCAATATAAAAAAAACTTACTAAAAGATTATTTTTAGTGTGTAAGTATGAAATCAAAACAGGATACACCAAGAGTGAAACATATCAATGTATACATGCTTATATATAGATATTTGAAGGTGGAATATATACATCATGGCCAACTGAGGAATTGTTTTATAGCTGTTACTGCATTGTTGCTTTTTGTTTTCTTTCCTCATGCATTTACAATCTTTAACTTAACATATATCAGAAACAGAAGGCTGTTCTCCTGCATGCTCACTGTTACACTGCCATATAAATGGAGCAATGGGAAGTCATTCGGGAGGGATGATGGAATATTCCTGCAGCTGCCAGATATCTTGAGTCTCTGACTGCACCTTTCAGAGCTATACTTAGATAATTTTCCTTTCAGAGAATGGCTTGGGTTGGAAAGAACATCATAGATCATCTAGTTTCAACCTACTGTGGGCAGGTTTGCCACCCAATTCATCATGTTCCTGTGGGGGTTTTTCTTCATTTGGAGGCCAGATTTGAATACACAGTCATACTCAAGGCAAACCCAGTGATCCAAGTCTTACTTAGAAGGAAATGCTATGTCAAAAGGAAAGGTGGAGATGATCATCAGATTCCCATAGAAAACATGCATTTCTGCCTGTGACATCTGAGAAGCGTTTTTAAACAAGATGAAAGTTGTTGTAAGCCACAACACTGTTCTGTAACAGCTTCTGCAACAGAACAGCTCTGCTGAATGTTTTTAACATGGGAAAATTATGGAAAAAATACATAAGCCGATTTTAAACTCAAATTTGCACTGAGCAACCTAGATAATATCCTTCCCTGGAAGTATGTATTGAGGTATACTGAAATAATGCTTGGCCTACATCTCTTCCACAGCATGTTATTCCTGGATGAATTTTCACAGAGGGTCATGACACACTGGCACAGGTTGCCCAAGGAGGCTGTGGATGCCCCATCCCTGCAGGCATTCAAGGCCAGGCTGGATGTGGCTCTGGGCAGCCTGGGCTGCTGGTTGGCAACCCTGCACATAGCAGGGGGTTGGAACTGGATGAGCACTGTGCTCCTTTTCAATCCAAGCCATTCTATAATTCTATGATTCTATGATTCTGTGAATTTGTGACTGGATGGGCAAGTAGATTGAAGAAGGTGAAAGCTCACCTCAGCCCTTCTGGACAATTGAAGCTGTCAAAGGGCTGCTATGACACTTCAGTGTCCCACCTGGAATACCAGCTTTCAACTAAAACAGCCAACAGTTACTGCCAAAAAGACTCACGCCACAGAATAAAATCTGGATTTTGAAGAGCATGAATAAAGTTTCCTCCTATTTCACTAATAGTTATAACATGAATGACTTTGACAATGCACGTGTTATACTTAATATGGTGAATTAGCTGCTCTGACAATAACTTGCTTAGATTTTTCTGTCTGGCTTGCTTCCTTTCGTAAATGTATCTTCAACAATGTAAGAGGGTTATTGGTTGTTATTTATCATTTAACTGCTAGAAACTGCTAGAAACTATTTAACTGGTAGAAGTCCTGGGTCTTCTGTTGAGAAGAGTTTAACTTGGGCTTGAGGGAGGTCTTGGTGTTTTCAATGAGCACCTTCTGTTGGCAATACTGATTAAATTTCCCTATCTGCAGTTCTCTGCAGACTGGCAGGAGAGACATTAATAAAGTTTGTTAGAAGCCAGATACTGAAAGAAAGTAAAAAAAAATGGACAGAGAAGTGGCCAACAACAAAAGCATTTGACACTGATGAAGAGTGCTCTGTCGGCAGTGCCTACAGGCTAAGTGCTGGCCCTTGGCAAAAACCTGCTTTTGCTCACTGATATTTTACTTTGAACACCGTTGGCTTTGAAACTACTTAGAGAATGGGGAGCAAAAAGAGTGTGATGCTTCATCCTTTTTTTATTGATTAAATGATGGACTTTTCCTTCTCTCAGCCTCACTTTTTAAGTTAAGAAAATTGATCTCTTGTTATCACTCAGCTAAAGGAATGCAGAACATCATTCTCTGCATCTCAGTTTTCCAATGCCTTGACATTCTCTCTTCATCCTCCTTTGGGATGATGGGCATGAAATGCTTCAGATGTAGTACATAGGTGTGTGTATAAAGCAAGAAAAAAAAAGGGTCTTTTTGTTTAGAACTGGAATTGCAAAGATGACATATTTTGACATTTTGATCAGAATCACATTTTGGCATTTGGAAACAAATATTGATTCATACCAAACTGCTTAGTTTCAAAACTGTCATTTCAATCTGAAGATAACATTAAAACAGCATTTGCCACTGAAATGTCAATTTACAAGAAACTGTTCCAGCTTCAACTGACATACAGCAACTAAAATATTTTGATTCAGAATTTGCATTTGTGGGGGAGGAAAAAATCTTTTTTTGTTGTTGTGAAAAACACTTCCTTGTGAATTGTACTGATCTTCATGAAACCAGAGTTTCCTACAACAACAACAAATCTATTTATTGCAAAGTGTTTAGCCTGTTCTACAATTTCTGACTGACTGGAATACTGATGAAGAAGTGGTACTACCCACCAACTGTACTCTCTTTCCAAAATTGCACAAGTGATATCACGATGAATCAGGGCCCGGTTTCAACCAAAAATGATGGTTAGGATTAATCCACCTGCAAAAGCTATGAGGCTGTAGTAATTCTACTTTTCTTATCTGTAAGGAAACTAATTGTAGGGTCTGGGCTTCTCTGCTGGGGTTGACTTCAGAATATCCATCCCAGTCTCACTAGTTCTTTATTGTTCTCAGATATCTTCGTCTTCAATACTTATCTCAGCCTCCTTTACGCTCCCCATTTCTTTAAAGGCTGTTTTTGTCAGTGTCCTCTTTGTGTTCCTTAGGACAAATTTAAGTTTCCTGGTCAACATGCCTGACCAGTTGTGTCTGTAAAACAGAAGACAGGAGGAGTCAGCAGCCCTGCTCGCTGAGGAATAGCTATTCATTTTACATCATTTTGCATCAGACCAAGCAGAAACATTAGATTTTCTCAAAGCCATCAAGGACCAAGCAGGGAGGTCTTTTGGTACAGAAATACAGAGATGCTGTGGTCCCCACAAAGCACTGTAGGAGTCACATGGGTTACTGGGAAATGCAGAGCTTTCAACCAAGGATATCCACTTCATAAAGGTAAACCTTATTTCCATAAAAATACCAAAGGGTTTCAGCTGCTCATGAAGAACATTTCTAACTGTACACCACAAGCATGATAAGTCCTCTGTCTGCTAATAGCAGAGATTCTTTGTTAATCAGATGGGTTTCTTTGGGTTTGAGGTCATTCACTGACACTTATGGGAAATGTGAAGGCCCAGATGCTCTGACAGCCCCACAGTCCCTCCATGTCTGACACAGAAGGCACAGTGACACAGGAAGACCTGACAGGCACAGAGTTATTGTACTACAGTGGGAGTTCAGAAACAAACCAAATATAAAGGAGTTATAGAAGGCCAGAAGCTGAGCTTCAGTTAGTTCTCAAGTCTGTCTACAACTTGCTCTGCATCACGCATCACATGAAATCAATTTCACTCTGTACAGTAAAAGAAAATTTTCAGGTTGTAAGCTGAAAAGAACAAACTCTAATACATTTCAATATCAGTTATCATTATGTAAGCATTAAAGAGAATTATTTGAGAAACTGTTTTGTACATACACAGATATGTAAGGTTTCAAACTGTAAACATCACTGCTGTAACAATGAACAAGTAATTTAGAAGAAAAATATATGTAAAACTGACTATATAAAGCAGGGATCCCAAGAATATAAGACAAGGGGCCTTGAAAGTAGAGGAACAGAAGGGTATTAGGCCAAAAAATTATTCATATTGATGACCAATCAATAGTATAGAGTTGTTTAGCAGCCCAATGAAACTGTCCTCAATGACAGCACAGGATAAGCCATTTTCAAAGGATATACAACATAAACAAAGCATATACAAATACTAATAACACTGGAATCAGAACTGTATTGACCACTCTGACACCAACTACTGCTTTTGTGTTATCATTTAAGGGAGTTAGTTTTTATTGTTTGATGTAAGGTTTTTGAAGGTCTGGTTACCTGCCCCTAAGGACAGGTTATTCAATTTGGAAGTAACAAAACATCCAGGACTCCCTATTCTCCGCACATAGGATGAGAGGTAATGGCCTCAAGTTGCTTCAAGGGAGATTGAGAATGGATACTAGGAAAAATTTCTTCTCAGTGTGGTCAGACATTGAAACAGGCTGCCCAGGGAGGTGGTGGAGTCACCATCCCTGGAAGTGTTTAAGAACAGCATAGATGTGGCACTTGGTTTAGTGGTCATGGTGGTGATGAGCTGATGGTTGGACTTGGTGATCTTAGTGGTCTTTTCCAACCTTAATAATTTCATGATTCTATACTGTGGTCTCTTCACTCTCACATTTGGTGGGAGACCAAGGACAAGTGCAAGAAAACAGTAAGAAATTTTAAGGCATATTCCTGAATCTTAAGAAACTGCTTATGTACCAAGTCCATGTGATTTACGATTCATCCCAACAGTTCATTTATTCAACATTATGAGAAAGAGCTAATGACTTTGTAAAAAATGATCAGAACTCTTGTGCAGCCAGCAAGGAGTCAAGAAAAATAAATTTCCCTAGGTGTCTTTTTTAAACCTTTCTGGTGCCAGTGAGAGATTTGTCTCCTAATGTATTGCTGAGAGATGCCTCTGCATTCCAAGACGGAAGCAACTGAAGCAGAGCAGCAGATGGAACAGAAGAAAGATGTGGATGGGAGAGAAATCAACAGAAGTGAGTGCTTGGTCTCAGAAGTTATATTTTTATTATTTAGAGAGATCATGCAGATCATGCAATCATCTAATATTATTCCAACAGTGGGGCTGAAGGAGAAATAGTAAGCTGTAATTTTATCGGGCTTCTGCGTAAAGCGGGTTTCACTTTCAAGTAGAGTGTGAATCTTTGTCAAAAACTCTATGCTGAATCAGCTTTCAGATCTCAAATTCAAATTTGAACTTCTGGTCAACCACACCTTGCTAGTTTATGGTTTGGCCAGCAAGAAGCAACTACAGCAAAAAGCGAACTGGTATTTTTTCAAGCATGAAAGGATCTTGAGGGATCTATTCTTACTGAGCAAAGTTCATGGATGAAGACTTCAAAACAGAGGGATAAGTTAAAAATAAATAAATAACTATAGGCCTTATTATACACCACATAACTTCTGATTTCCAACCAGATCATCCTAACTACACATTTATTTCTCATCTTGGTACCGTAACAATGAATAACAGAGCTGATGCCATGAGGTGCGCTAAAAGAAAGCAATAGTAGGCCATGTGGGTTCTTCCAGGCTTGAATTCAGTTTCATCTGAGTTTACCATGAGCTGGGCTTTTCCTTGCACTGAATTGCCATCAAGTGGATCAATAATACGCTGCAAGTAGATGCAGTAGTACCATGCGTCTTGTAGGAATGAATGGGAAAGCAAGTCATAAACTTGCTACAAGACCCAATAAGGCTGCTACTGTCTCTAGACAGCTCTGGTGCCTGTGGTGCAGTTCCCAGCATCTTTTGAATGAGACTGTTTAAAAGTATAATACATCGTTTTGACAAAAAAAAAAAGCAAAAAAAAAAGCATAAAACTAAAACCAGCAATGTGCAGACAAATGACACACAAGCAGACACTAAACAGCAGAGCTACGTGAGGGCTGTCCTATACAGCTACTACCTCGGATCTAGGCCTTTTTGCCAAGTTGTTTTGCAGCTTTCCTCCTTTTGAACTCTGCAATTTCTTCCGAGGGTAACCCATGAGCTTTACACCTGCAGTGAACAGGTAGGCCATTAGAGAAAGAATCAGTTCAGTTTCATGCGCAATAAAGAACAGACCATACTGGTGACTATGTGAAAATGTGCCCTCTAGTGTGAAGAGAGGAAAAGATTGTTGGGCCCTCAACTTGACATATTGCAAAGAGTGAAGTTAGCTAATTTAATTTTAACTGTCCTGAAGTTGCTGAGACAGCACATTTTGTAATCTCTGTAGCCAGGCACTTCCAAATTGCTCTTGACACATCCTAGACATCTCTCCCAGGCTGAGATGAATGACTTTGTTGATCAAGGGTCTCAAATTAGATTTTGACTAGATGGATCTTTTAGACAGTGTGAACCCTGTGATAATTATTCTTTTATTCCTCTGATCCTCCCTTAGTTCTCCAAAAGGAAGAACAAAACCAAACTTCTATGAAGATCTTGTGGTCTGGTTTTTGGGTGGTTCCATGTGGAGCCAGGAGCTGGACTGGATGATCCTTAAGGGTCCCTTCCAACTCAGGATATTCTATGATTCTGTAATCTTTAATTTGTTTAGTGTAGTTCCTCTCTCAGTGCCTTTTTCTCTTACATGGGGTGTTGGTTTCAACAATTCTTATCTCTCAAAGCTATGGACCTATTTCCAATTGGAATTTCTATATAACTGTCCCTTGAAACTGCCAGTTTTATCTGATAGCTTAGCACAGATTTTAACAGACTTCCTGGAGGGAAAAACGAATCAGTTTTCAACTCTTTCACCAGTTCTGTCTTATAAATTATTATCTCTGAATCATAGAATCGTTCAGGTTGGAAATACCACTAAGATCATCAAGTCCAACAATCACCAACCCATCACCAACATGCCCACTAAACCATATGTACAACCACGTTGTTCTTCCATGTCTTACCCAAATTCTCAACTCCTACAATACCTTTCCTTCTCATAGAAACATTGACTCCTATTTATAAACCTTCCTGTGAGTGCCAGAGCCTTCAGGGATGAGTGCTGAAGACCAAAGGAAGACCAAAGGACATTTAATTCATATGAATTGAATGAGGAATAGATTCTTCTGGGAATATACAACTCAGGTGGGAATCATCCCAGTACCTGCAACAGAAATATTTCCACTGGAACAAAAAATCTGGGGCTCTCTTCTGAGCCAGTGTAGGGAGATAGAAATTACTGAATGAGAGAGTGTACTTATCTCAAAGATGTCTTGCACGGGGCAGAAGAGTGGCACCTGGAAATGCCCAAATCTCTACTTGATTCTAAAAGCTGTGTAACTTGCAAAGCTCAGAAGGACATGGCTATGCCAGAGCTGGATAATTTACATTAGCTAAAGTACTACCAGCTGGTCCAAGAGGAGGAACACTTGGACTCCAGCCCCTTTATGCAAGCAGTGGCAAAATTCAGTCACACAGAGATAAGTGTGAGGAACTTATCCCTGAGATAACCCCACTGAACATCATCCACAGGGTGATGGAGGATGTTGTTGCCTGTCTCTTCACAACAGTGCAGCAGGTTGTGACCTACCAGCAGGCCAAGACCTGACCAGGGTCTTTGTGGTTCAAGTCCAATATCAGATTTTCTAATCTCTAACTCTAAATACTGTTTATATATATATCAAATAAACTTTTGCTTATGAATTGGACTTCACCCACAGAACAACAGTAAGAAAGATCCAGTACAAACAACACTGATACATCTCCTGAACTTGTTAGTGTCTGAGCAACTGAAAACTGCTGATTCTGCATCCTCCATCCTAATCTCTTCCAATTCACCCTGTCTGAAATCATCTGTTATTTTTTCCAAGATCTTTCCTTCCCTCCACCTTGTTTCTGAAGCTAGCAGGAGAAAAGCTCGTGTGAGGTTCTACACTCCAACTCCCTGGACAGGATCTTCCTGAAACACTGGCACAGGTTGCTCAGAAAGGTGTTAGATGCTCCATACCTAGAAACATTCAAGGTCAGACTGGATGAGTCTCTGAGCATCCTGATTGAGCTGTAGGTGTCCCTGTTTGTTGCAAGGGAGTTGAACCAGATGGCCTTTAGAGGTCTCTTCTAACTCAAATGATTCTACAACTGCATGATGTTCATAGACAGAGCATCACTGTGACTTGGCCATTCTACCCTTCACTAACAACAACTATGCTCAAATAGCCTCAAGACCTCAGTCATGAGTGAAGACATCTTATCTGTCTTGTTTTCTTATTCCCATCTCATACAAACTCTTGTACTGGAGCAAAACATGATCTACTGCCAGGTATCTTGGGCAACTCGTTACATCTCAGCTCTGTGGTCCTGCTCCAACCAACCCCGGGGCCTATAACGTGATTCACAGAATCACAAATCACAGAATTGTAGGGGTTGGAAGGGACCTCCAGAGATCATCGAGTCCAACCCCCCTGCCAAAGCAGGTTCCCTACAGCAGTCGCACAGGTAGGCATCCAGGCAGGTCTTGAACATCTCCAGAGAAGGAGACTCCACCACCTGGGCAGCCTGCTCCAGCACTCCGTCACCTCACTGTAAAGAAGTTCTTGCACACATTTGTGCAGAACTTCCTATGCTGCAGTTTCCGGCCGTTTCCCCTTGTCCTGTCTCCACTCACCACTGAAAAGAGTCCGGCCTCGCCATTCTGCCCCCCACACCTTAGATATTTATAGACCTGGATCAGGTCCCCTCTCAGCCTTCTTTTCTCCAGGCTGAACAGACCCAGTTCACTCAGCCTTTCCTCATAGCAGAGATGCTCCAGGCCCCTCGCCATCTTGGTGGCCCTCCGCTGGACTCTTCCCAAGAGCTCCCTGTCTGTTTTGTGCTGGGGAGCCCAGAACTGGACGCAGTGCTCCAGATGAGGCCTTACCAGGGCAGAGCAGAGCGGGAGGATCACCTCCCTCGACCTGCTGGCCACGCTCTTTTTAATGCACCCCAGGATGCCATTGGCCCTCTTGGCCACAAGGACACACTGCTGGCTCATGGCCAACCTGTCGTCCACAAGGACACCCAGGTCCCTCTCAGCAGAGCTCCCCTCCAGCAGCTCATCCCCCAACCTGTACTGGTGCATGCAATTATTCCTCCCCAGATGCAAGACTCTACACTTGCTTTTGTTAAACCTCATCCGGTAATATGAGTGTTCACTCATCTGAGTGCTCTCAGTACTTATTCCTCTTGTTATCTCTCAGCAATGTCATTCATAAAAGAAATCAGTTCTGATTTCATAAAAGAAATCAAAAGCATCCTTCCAGCCTGCCTAAGGGAGAAGGAAAACTACCAGGCACATTTCAGCAACGTCAAGCCTAGGGCCAGTGCTGCAAGCTAGAATGTGGTGGACAAAGACAGGTAAGTAGCCCTCCTCTCAATCCATACAAATACCTGCAAAGGAAAGGGCAATGCATTGAATCACAATCAAAGGCTGCTACCTAAATTTTCTTCATTTCTGAACACTTTGAGTTTCTTACAGCAATTCCCCAATATTCCAGAAGCCTCAGCTTGCTCCTAAAGAGCCTGTTTAAATAAATCAGCTGAAGCAACTACATTTCAAGTTACAGAGCCTTGTTCAAAGGGCGATGAGTGAGTCACTAGCTTTCTTTACCTTTCCCTCTTTAAAACAATCAGAATTCAGATAGAAATTCTTCTTTCTCACCTGTTTATGGCTTAGCTGTGGCCAGAACATTCCTTTTTCTTCATTTTGCTGTTGTATTATTGGCGGTTTAGAAATAATCTTAAAAGTAAACATTGACTGTGAAGCAAATAAAAATAAAAATCTGTCCTGACATGGAGGTGATCAAGACTCTGAGCCAGAGTGTGCTTCGATTTCCCCAAATATCTTATATTCCATATAAAGTTTACTTATGAAATCTTGTGATACTGTTGTATAAGTCCAGCCATGTAAGGACAGGTTTTTTTTTTTGTTTTTTGTTTTGTTTTGTTTTTTGGGGTTTTTTTTGTTGTTTTTTGGGGGTTTTTTTGGGGGGTTTTTTTTTGCTGCTGCTGCTGCTTGCTCTACAGGCTCTTTATTTCAAGTTTAAATGTGTATTGGGTAAAAAACTTCAAGTGGGATCGTTGGGATTCCACTTGCCCCTCAAAGAGTTACATTGGCAGCAACAAAAAAGATTCCCCACTGATCCTCTCCTATCAGACTGCCTCCTTACAGACATGGAATGAGAGAGCTTTCTGTTGGGTAGAGCAAGAAGCAATGTCGTCCTCAGGGATATCTTTTTCCTCACAAAAACCTGTTTCTCATTTGGTATTTGGAACTGGATTCTTTGAACATCCTCCACTGTTTCTCACTCATTTCATTTTCAATTAAATTATTGGTGTTTCCTCCAAGGCTGATCCTCATGTATGGGAAAGTCCTGAAGCTGTCTCCAATTCCTGGCTGCACGTTCATGATGACTTGATGATCTTGAAGATCTTTTCCTAAACAATTCTATGGTTCTATTCATTTTTTAGTGATTTCTCACTTCACATTGTGTCTAGCATTTATGATTATGTTGGACTGATTGCTCTATGGAATCTTCCACTCTTAACTTCTACATGATTTTATACAAGAACAGGGCTCTGTGTTTGATGACAGCAATGCAAAACTCTTGTGTGTCTTTCCCTAGGCAGTGTGTTGATGGTTAAAAACCCTTGAGAGGATTTATGGTCTATATCCAAAAACTGAATCATGTATCTATTTATTTTTCTCCTGTTGGCACTATTTAATTTAAGATAGGATTAGAAAAGGAAAGCCCCCAAACAAAACTGCCTCCTGAGATAGAAGTTTCCAGCTGCTTGAAAGCACTGTGTTCAGTACCAAAGCACAAAATTTCTGAAATTGGACTGTAGAAGTTGTAAAGTTAGAAGAGCCATCGTGTCACTCAACTCCCCGAAGCTGCAGATGGATGTGATCCTGTCTCGTTGTTGACTGTGGTTTGGTTGCTTGTTTGTTTTCTTCTTTTTTTTTTCTCTGAATTTCCAATGTTACTGAATATTTTCAGGTAGTAGGTAGTTTTCAGTGCTTTGAAAATGCAGCAGGCACAGGCTTACATTTGGTAGATATCTATAACCTCCCTTCTGCTGTTGGGGCAAGAGGAGCGCCTCACCAGTGCCGATAAACGTCTGTCTGTTCCAGAGCATCACAGCATGTCAGCTTCCAGTATCTCACCATCTTCATGCTTTTTCTTTGGCTGCTCTTTAGCCCTGAGATTTACCTCCTGGTGTACCCTCAAAGAAACCTCCCAGCTTTCCTTCAAGCCTAACTGAAATCTCCAAAAAATATCAAGGGCACAGTTAGACTGCTGCTTAATTGTTCAGCATGCTTGTTTTGTCTATCTCGCTGTCTCTGTACACTTTCTCTATGCCCAACCCAATCTACTATTGTTTCCTGCAGTAAGGTATAAGACTTCTGCAGAGAGCCTTTTTCTTGGTCTCGCACAATGGAGTCCCAGCCTACAAGATCCTGAGACGAAGCAATACAAATCCTAATGAGCTGCCAGGAAACAGGGGAAATAACATCTATCACAAGGTACATCTATCAGGGAAGCTGTAGGAATTTGGGAAAGGACCAAGGAGCCTATTTCACTGCCTGCACTGTTTTCTGAGGGAGGTTAAAGCTCAAATAGAAAACTCTTTGGAGTAGGAGGCAGCACTACAGTCTGGATATTAAACCTTCGTTTTCCCTATGTCCCTGTGTCATGGGACACTGATGAACATTATCAGGTTGATGAACATCAACCCATTTCCCATACAAACAGTATGTGAATGGATTTCTTACTTAACTTCCAGTAAGCTTTTTATCTGAAAACAGATATACAGACCCTCTGTAGCTCGACATAAGGTTGATTTTACGAATTGCCTTTTAGTTCATTTGATTTTGTGCATGGGTGGAAGCATATTAGGAACTTCAGTGGAACTGACTTTCTTCATAATTAAAATGCACTGTACCCAATATGAGCAATATCACCTGCACCACCTGGCTTTTAAGAGTTATGTGTGTTTATCTGAACCTCTTTACACAACTGCAAATATATTAAGGCCTAGTGCTGACAATGGAATTCAGTGATGATGTTCCAATTAATGCCTCCACAAGACTGTAATTGGGATTAAACAGAGAGGTTGGTGAATATCAATTAAATTCAAATTATGTAGATGCAGTAATGGTTCCTTTGTTAATCATTTGGCTATGGCCTGAGGTTTATTGCTAGACAGACAGATATATTCTCTCAGTGATTTCAGCAATACCAGAAGGAATTGTTTTCACAGTATTTTATGGGACTATTAGTATTAAACAAGTCACGTAATTAAATCTCCTCCCACATTTTTACATGTGTTGAAGTTTGGCTTCTAATCTGTGCTATATGCAGGCTCACCTATGCAAGCACAGGATCATTTTCCAGACCTAGGCATGCCAAGATTACAAGCACACTGATAGTTTGAAGTAGAATAATGAAGCTTGATTGATCCCTAGAGATCTATGAACAGCACATGAGCTACCTGACCGTAGATCTGCTCATGACTGCCTACCTGAGCTAGAAAATTGGCTTCACATATATCAAGAAATCCTCCTGCCAAGGACTGGGCTTTCAGCTCTATTTGGTTGATGAGTTTTATATCATAGGATATAAAGCCAGCACTTTCTTGATGTTACACTGCAACGTAGGCCTGAAATAGTCTGCATTTCACACAGTATTTTAATGGACAAAAATCATGGACTTATGTCAGAAAGAAACACTAAGATACTGTGAGTGAAACCAAGTTGCTCAAGCTGCCCAGCTTCATATGATAATTCATGGGGTAAGACACAGATCCACCCATTTTTACAAAGACAAAATCAATCTTCCTAGGATTACTTTGAGCCTTTTCTCCACACAGCTCTTCCATCCCAAAGATTTGAATCTTAAATCCATGTCCCCCAGACTTGTCCTTCCATAGTGTAGACATGAGACCAAACCTAATTTATTTACCTTCTCTTAGTAAGTACAAACTCTCAGCAAGACCCCCACAATTGTCTGTCTGACAAAGTTTGGGCCATTCAAGTTGTAAAATAAAGCATGAGCCACAGGCAGTTGACATTTTTATCTCTTAACTGACTGGGGAAAGCACACATCAGCAGTAAAGATAATCCAGCTGACATATGGGAAAGTGTGAAGCCATATAGCTCAATTTAATTTTGTTTTGTGAAATTCCTCAGAGCATACAATGCGTGAAATACCCTCATCCAGCCTTGTGGGCACTCATTAGTTTTCAGAGCAGTAGACACAAGGAATTAAGGACAAGTTCAAGCAAAATATCTCTCCAGGGTGCCAAGCAGATTACATTAAAAAAGACATTACAGGCTCATTTGGGTAAAGGGATTTTCCTAGTCCAGGGGCTGAAGATTTACACTGGTGCAAATCCCCTTTCCTTGTTGTTCAGTATTTCACGACCTGTGGTGGTCTAAGACAAGAGTTCAGACAGAAGGCCAAAACTATGAGTTGAAAGTCTGCAAGGCACCTCTCAAAGGAGCGTTCCTTGCTTTTGTGAGCCATGGTGATGAATGAAGTGATGAAGAATGCATTCCTCACTCTTATGAACAGAAGGAGAAAACCTGCTGATCCCAGTAGTTATGAAGGACCAGGTTGTACAAGACCTCATGGAAAGGAAAGATCTAAACAGAAGAGGAGTTATTTCAGGATAAGCATAAAGATGAATTGAAGAGGAAGAAGAAGATTCCTTCTCAAAAGCCTACAGATGAGGAAATTCAGGAAAATATTCAAGCAGTGGCTTGAAACCACCATATTGACCAAGACACAGCTGTAACAGAAGAATAACAATCAGCCTCTAATAAATCGGCATAAAAATTGAATCTCAAGGCAAGGCTGGAAAAACAGGACACCATGTCTGAACCTTGGCTGATAATAGCACTGCCTGTGCACGAGGCAGTTCTAGTGTACTTGCTTTTCTTCTGCAGGACCCAGCTTTCATTTTGAACCCTTAAATTCATTTAAGGACAGGTTCGGTTTCATTTAACTTTGATTTTCCCTCTGATTACTTTTATATTCATTCAACTACTATGGAGACAGAAATAGTGCAAAAGAACAGCGAAGATCAGAGCACAAGGATGCTCAAGCTCCCTTGATCTTGGGCGTGTAGGACAATTTTTTTTCCTCATCATATTGCCCCCATCCTCAACCACCCAGACCTGATGTATTTCTCATTTAAAATCTGTACTTAAAAACAGCTCTAATCTGCATAAATCTGACCAAATACAGGCAGATATTACTAGATAACTTTTAGAGGGCTGTCAACAGTCAACAGAGGCCTGACAATTGACTTTGAGATGGTAAAACCCAGATGAGAAGATTTAGTACTCCCTTGGTAGCGTAGAGAGACAATTCACCTTAGCAATCTGGCTAATCTCCTCCAAGTTTTGTATTTCTCATGAAAAATGCATCAAGGATATCAGCACACATTAATCAACAGCCCATTTCCATCAAATATTAACAATAAAATGCTTCCAAGTATAAGAAACGTGCATCTCTCACACTTAGCTTTCAGTCACCTACTGTCTTCCAACCTGATACTCAAATACCTTAAAAGATATGACCCAAAATACAATTAATTTCATGTTATCCCTAGAAAACTCTGCGAGCACTTTGTACACATGGGCTGTCCTGAATGCAACTGTCCAGTAGCTAAACGTTATCTGAAAAGTGAGATAAATACCCTTTCAATTTTACAAAGAGGAAATGAGGCAAAACTTAGAAAAAGATTACTCAAGAGATGTTAGAATTGAAATAAAAATATACACTGCTTGGTGTCAGACACTGCAGGACCTCCTTACAGACAATGACCATCTTTCAAATACAATTTACCATATTCCAATGTAGATGTTCAAGCAGGCCAGTCTACTTACACCCTGTTAGCATGTATTAAAGAGAATCAAGCTTGAGTAACTCCAGTGTGGGTGATTATGCTGTTCTAGTCAAATAAATCATATTCTCAGTTTTCACGGCCTTCCACAACATCATTTCCAGGCATTCAGCATATGACAGCTGAGCAGGGACACTCAATCTGCAAAGTCAGGTATTGCAGAACTTCAAAATGGCTGAATGAGTTACACTGATCCCCTCTTGTATGGAGGCAACATCATTAAGTCTTTAATTGCATAACGCTGATATAACTCTAAAACAAAGTATCTCCTTATGGTTTGGTTGAAATGAGCAGTGCTGCAGGGAATAAATGTGTTTGTAATGAAGCTAGTGTTTTCTGGAGGAGTTTGATGGAATGAGAAAAATCTGAGTGTCACACACATAGACACTGGGTAGGAGGGATATTCGGGAAGGAATTGCCTGGTTATCCACTTCTAATGGACTACAGGGTAAAAGTAACAAGTTCTCATGAGACTTTCTGGGACCTGTGATTCAGGAGAAGTCTTGAAGCACCTGCACCACTCCTGAATCCCAGTGCTATGCCTGAGAATGTACATCGCCAAGGACAAAGGATGCAAAAACTTTGCAAACAGATACCAAAGACATTTATTCCAGCAGTGAGCTCCAACAGTGACCTTGTCATGAATATATCGAATAGTGATTAAGTCACACTCACCCTGGCTTTATTTCAGGAGGTTTAGGTAAGGGCTTCAGAAATCCTCTTTTCCCAACCAGCCAATATGTGTCTTCTACACCTTTACCCTAAAATAAAAACAAAAGTCCAGATAAAGAACATTTTTTGGACCACCCTCTGTTCAATACACTCTGAGGGATATATCCAGAGACAGAGAATGGCTGGAAGTCTTTTGCTCTCTTTTGCAATGACTCAGAGAGAATTTTATTTTCACTGCCTTTAAAAAAACAGACCTTGTTCAAACTGCCATGTACAAATGACCTTCTCTAATCAGGGTCATTGAAACTACACAGTTTAATAGAAATGAGGATCTCTGATCATCTTATTTTGCAGCACTGGCATCAATAATAGAAAGATTTTACAACTGCTTGAGGGCTGAATATCAGAACAATCAATTCCTTTTCCTACATCAATAATTTAGCTTTTAAAGTGAGATGCATCTGATATAATCCAGCCACATATACCAGAGCCAACCATCCCTGTCTGGAGCCAGTGCTGGAAAACAGACACTTCTAGGGTGATGTTTATCTTCACAAAAACTGGACACTGAAAGTAAGTCAGGTTGATAATTTCCTGAAGTGCCATTTTATCATCACTGACTATGCAAAGGCTTCTTTCTATTAACTAAACCTGGAGTGATTACCTCAGATATCTCACTGCAGCCATATGAACTTGGGTGACAAAATACTTCTTTGATATAAAAGATCGTTGGGAGACCTGGGAACGTAATCATATGTCCTGCTGCAGATGTTTAAGGTAAGCAGAACTGCTTCTTTCTAGTTATTTTATAAGAAGATAAGTGATGTTTTATTTAGTTCTGTGGTATTTTGTGATGCATTATTTTGTTTGGTTTAGGCACTGTGAAAATCAGCAGCTTCTGTCAAGGCTGAATTAAATAGAGTCCTAGAAACCGGGAGAATTTCTGGCTGAAAAGTAGTTAAATTTTGAATGATAAAAGATATTATTGTGATATCAAAATCCTCATTTCATACGGTAAGTGGCTGATCAATGGAGTAAGGTATGCACTTTGTCCCATATGGGTAAGCTGAGTATACAAATTCATACAAATATTTGTAAACCTGCAAAGCATGGATGCAAGTCACCAGGTAACCTTTAGTCATCATGAGAAAGATGACAGCACTTCTAGATTTAAATGTCCTGAGTTGTTCTGCATGTCCACCTTGGAAGGGTGCTGCACTGGTGTCTACAGTTCTTGTTGATGAAGGAGAGCTGAAGTGAAGGCACATACAGACATGGACTTTAGAACAAATGAGCCTTCATATGAGTCTTTTCCACAAATTCCTTACAATTTTGTGAGTCTCTTGTCATTATATAATACCTCCCCCCTCCCCAGAAAATAAAATTCAGTTTTTGAATCATGGATTGTTTTAATACACACTTCCCTCTTCTTTTCCCCACGGCATTTATCAAGCTAAGCTCTTTCTGAATAAGGAATGCAGTGGCCTCATACCGTGTGCATTCTTCCTTCTTTCTGTCACTATTTTACACTCTTCTGACAACCACTGGAAGACTGCTAAATTCTACTCAGGACTTTATTCTCCTGTGGTATCCTCCCTGAGCAAGAGTAATCCTATTGCAGAGAGTGGGTCTTTGTTATGTGTATGTTATGACTCAAGGACAATGTTAAGGTGAGAAAGAGGGAAAGAGGGTGACTGCACTTGACTGAATATTCAGAGTTTGATGTCATGCAGAGGCTCTGTGTGGCAGTAGCTGGAAGGGGTATGAATTTTGGTATTTGATATATGGTTTAAATAAACTCATTATAAACTTCAGAAACAAACAAAAAAAAAAAAAGAAAAAAAGGAAAAAAAAATAGCTTTGGAAAAACCTTTTGCCTTTCCATTCACCCTCTACACCAGGAATCCACTCATGGTAGAGGATTTCAGATGGCAGTGGCATTGTTCAGTGCTTTCCTTTTTGTTACTAAATGTTTCAACAACTTTCTCTCCTGATTTATAGCATAAATGGATACAGATCATTCATCTGTTTGCTTGAATTTTTCCACAGTCCTTCAAGAATGACCTCATGTATTGAACCAACTGGTGGGGATCATTTAGGAAGGATTGTGAGGAAGAGTGATGGATGAAGGCCAAAGAAGAACATAATATGAAAATTCCTTAAGCAAGAAAATTCCCTCATGAAGCATTTCACACAGACCAGGCCTTCTTACCTTCAGTTCTGTTTTTCCCCTAGGAACGATTTCGTAGCCTTCATTTAGAGACCGAAGTGTATCCACCGTACTTTGGCTGACATGAATTCTGTAAGCTGAGAATGGAAAGCAAGACAGCTGGCTCACTACACTGCATACACACTGTGAATCCCCACTACTTTGTATTGACAAGGAAAACTTCTCCAGGGCTTGTTGGCTTGCTGTAGTTTTGTGGGGTAGAGTACAATGGTGATGGATTGGATCCTTCCAGGTAAGGTTGTAACATGTACAGGGTGAGAGGAGACCTAGACTGGGGACTTCTTTGAGAAGGATAACAAACACAGTAAGCATGGGAAGCCTTGCTCCTCATAAAGATGAGAAGTGCCATTATAGCAAAATTGCTGGCTGGAATGAAAAATGTCATTATTAATATCTTTTGCCACAATGCAAAACTAGGCAGCAAGAAAGAAAAGAAAAATAATTGACTGAAGTTCTGTTCCAGGCAGCCAGCATCATTTGAAAAACAGGTGTTGGGATTAGGAGCAGAGAGGTGGGGTTTGCAATGAGACAGAGCGATAATGCAGCTGTACACGTAGATCCATCTGCATTTTTCAGTAATTGATTCCACCCAGAGCTGCTGTTAACATTTTAAAAACGAAAATGGCAAAGGCAGAGATCTTTATCAAATTCCCATCTCCCCAGTTTGTTTTGCAGCCATTGCTGGAACTCACTGAAATTTGTTGCTGTGCTATTGATGTTAACAAGCCAGGAAATATTTCAAAACTACTTTCCCCAAAACAGTTTAATTGTTGTTGATGTTTTTAAGATTTTTTTTTTTTTTTCCAGTGTCTCAATCCCATTCTGTTTCCCCTATAAAAAATATAGGGGCAAACCAGTTAATTATTTTTTTTCAGAACTATTAGAAAAAAGGAATATCAGTTTAAAGGAACTGATGCAGAGGAACACTGCGCTGCTTCTTGCTTCAATTAGTGCAGCAGTAAGCTACAGTCTACCTATCAGTGTGTATCTGTATAGGTTTCTATTAGTGTACAAAGGTCATCTTGTATCTCCAGTGTTCGCAGTTTCCAGTCTTAGTGGGACTTCACATTTCTAAGGTTCTAAACCTTGAAAATCTTCATGTTTGAGTTTAATTTAATTGTTACTCTTGATTAGTGTAGTTGCCATCACTGGAATTAGAAATGCGATGGTTATATGACAGAAGAAAATTTGTAATGTTACATGCATATTACAAAGTAATTTCATCATGACAGTTCCTCAAGATTTCAGTATTAAATATCACAGATTCCCTGTTGTTTGTGAAGTAGATATATTAGCCAATCTATTAGAACTGTTGAAAATACCAAGAGAGAGACCAGAGAAGAGCAAAGGTTAAAAATACACAAGATATTTTGCCTTTGGAAATCGACTTGTACTGATGGACTGAAAATCAAAAGTGAATTCGAAACTGTTCCTGGGCTCTGAGCATGCTCTCCACTGTATCATCCACAGCTCACCATGGCTTACAGATCCATGCTTCAGTCAAGGACACAGCAGAGAGCAAATCTATTTATGCATACAACTGAAAAACAGATAAATGCTCCTCTCCCATCGCCCCTTTTCCATGTCTAAAAGCCTTCATCTATGGGACAATAAGAAACAGCTGTCACGTAGCATTGCATTATTGGCTGCAGCCATTAGCTCTAGGAGTGAAGACTTGGCTTCTATAACTTGAAGCCATTGGAAAACTAAGGTAAGAACTTAAAGGGAAAATAGCATTAATATCAACTCATCAAGAAAGACATCAAGAATACTCAAAGGAGAAGGGAATCTTAAGGATTGTTCACAGAGTTTCTACTGCTGATAAATGAAGCTCTCAGAAAACACACCAGTAAACCCCCGAGTTTCAGGGCAGCATTATCTGTGGTCTGTTGTTCTCTCTATCATGATAGAATCATAGATTCATAGGATATCCCAAGCTGGAAGGGACTTACAAGGATAATCGAGCCCAACTCTTGGCTCCATGTAGGATCATCCAAAACTCAAATCTTATTTCTGACAGCACTGTCCAACTGCTTCTTGAACTCAAACATCTTGGTGCCATGACCACTGCCTTGGGGAAAGCAGTGCCCACATTTTCTTCCCCATTTGCCTTATACTAGCCATGGCAGGTAGGTGCATTATTATACTGTACAAGACAGCTCTAAATTAAGAGTCCTCCGCAGTCTGAAAGCAAGATACAACTCCATGCAGGAGAAATCTAAAGCAAGACTCATATTCATTTCAGCTGATGGCTGACAGCTACAATGCAGAATGTGAATCACATTGGTTACTGGACCAGGCTAAACATTCTTTCGAGATTTTGCAGGGAAAAGAAGAGCAAAACTAAATGATCTCTTTGTCTTAAATATTGGCCTGTGAAGGCTTCAGGCTGCTTTTAATTTTGTCTTTGGACTTGCCCTTTTCTTGAGAGCTGATTCAGTTACAATGCCTCTAATTAAGATGAACATTTCTTCATATCCTTTGAGAAGGAGGTTGTAATGAAGTGGGGATCTGCCTCTTCTCACAGATAAGTAGTGACAGGACAAGAGATAATGGCCTCAAGTTGCATCAGAGAAGGTTCAGCTTGGACATTAGGAAAAATCTATTCTAAGAAAGAGTGGTCAGGCATTGGAATAGGCTGCCCATGGAAGTATTGGAGTTACTGTTTCTGGAGGTGTTCCAGAGCCTTGAAGACGTGGCACTGAGGAACATGGTTTAGTGGGCTTGGTGGGGATGGGTAGGGGTTGGACTTGATCTTGGTGGGCCTTTCCAACCTTAGTTATTCTATGATTCTATGATTCCAAATCTGTCAGTAATCCATTCCAGGAACTGCTTCAAGTACTCACGCAGACCCGTGGACTCCATTCGTGATGCTGTGTTCACTGTGTCTCCAAAGAGGCAGTACCGGGGCATGGTCAGGCCAACCACACCTGCCACACACGGCCCTGAAAAACACAACATCTGTATAAGCCAAAGTTATATATCTGTATATTCACAAAGTTCTCTGATACACAAATCTCATCTTTGACATCCAAAAGCCAAATGGGAACACAGGTGTTAAACGTGTTCAGGTGGTGGAATCATCATCTCTGGAGGTGTTCAAGACAAGGGAGGATGTCACAGTGAGTGACATGGTTTAGAGGTATGGTGGTGATGGGCTGATGATTGGACTAGATCTCAGTGGTCCTTCCAGCCTTAACAATTCTATGGTCAGGCCTACTGCATCTCCCAGGACAATGCTTTGAAAACACATCACCTGTACAACCCAACCACTGTCTATACAAACCACGAGGCTCACAGACATGCAAATTTCATCTTCTCATCTGGTATGCAGAAACTACTTGGGAATGCAAGAGAAGGATTTTTAAATATGTCTCTGGCCTTCATGCTTGGTAGAAGTAGTCAAAATTCAGACATTTCTCTAAATTAGGCATTGGCCAAAAAAGGTCTTTGGTGTCCCAGTTCACTGTCATCTGGGAGAAATTCAGAGTTCACTGAAGCTCAAGGACTACTGAAATCTCATTTTAAAAAGTTTTCTTCGACCTACTTTTCCCTCTAAAAAAACTGAAGTTGAGACCCTGTGTCATAGAATCATAGAATAGAATCATACTATTTTTTGAGTTGGAAGGGACCTTAATAGCCATCTGGTCCAACTCCCCCACAGTGAACAGGAACACCCACAGCTCCATCAGCTGCTCAAAGCCTGATCCAGCCTCTCCTTCAATGTCTCCAAGGACAGGACATCCTCCATCTCTCTGTGCAATCTGTTCTAGTGCTTCACCATCCTTATGGAGAAAACCTTTTTCCTTGTATCCAGTTTAAACCACCTCTCTTTTAGTATGAAACCCTTTCCCCTTGTTCTATCACAACAGATGCTGCTAAAGAAACTGTCTCCTTCTTTCTTTTCGGCCCTTTTTAGATACCAAAAGGCTTTTCTGAGGTTTCTGTGGAGCCTCTTCTTCTCCAAACTGACCAGAGTTAGCTCTCTGGGACACATCCGAGTGAAGCAAGATTGAGAATCAGCTTTAGAAGTCAAGAGATGCTGGCAGCACACTGGACCACCCTGTGTCCCCTCCTTGGAAAGGAAGACATCATTAGCTTTCCTGTCTAGCCAAAAGCTGTTTATTTTTCCTCAGTCTCATCCCAAAGACAAGATCCACTCCCTTCCAAAGTAGCTCCTAAAGAGCTGGTGCCAAGTTCTTGGGGAGAAATATGCATGTAGGATTCACTTGAACACGCATACACACAGAGCTAAAATGTGACAGCCAAGCAGCACGGATGTATGTCATATGGGGCACTTGGATCAGCTAGTGTTTGGACTGGGCTCTGAAGGATGGGTTGCTAAATTTCATCACCCACGTACTAAAATATCAAGGTTGCAAAATAAATATTTTTTAAAAAGTTAAAAAACAAAAAGTTTAAAAAACTAAAGTCTCAGCAGTCTCAGTAGATATGGAACATTCTGCAGAGAAAAGACAAGCATCTGTGCATTCTCCATTGAATGCATTTATGGCACATGTTTTCATGAGGCTCTGCCTGCCTTTTAATTTTCATTATTTTTCTGGGTTAAGATGTCTCAAAACTTCAAGGAAATATTACAGAATCACAGAATCACAGAATTGTAGGGGTTGGAAGGGACCTCCAGAGATCATTGAGTCCAACCCCCCATATTTGTGATCTGTGATTCTGAAATATTTTGCCATGCAAGTTTATGAGAATTGTCAACACAGAACATCATCAGCAATATTTAAAGATACACTAAATACGAAGTTTTTCATAATACAAAATGTTTTGAGGTTAGTAGGGTTCAAGCTCTTCAGGAGAGAATCAGAGGAGTTGGACCTATCATGTTCACCAGATCTCCACTGACCACAGGGCAAGAGTTGACCCCCTAACACTCTTGGAAACACCTCCACATGGATGTCTAAATTTAAGTTCCTAATCAGTCAATACAATCACCCAATCACTTCCACAAAGCTCACAAAGCTCTGCATCTCGAGTGGTGTGTTCAATTTTTGGTCCCTCATTGTGAGAAAGACACTGAGGCCCCAGAGTGTGTCCAGAGAAGGGCAATGAAGCTGTAAGGGGTCTGGAGCATGAGTTCTGTGGAGAGTAGCTGAGGGAACTGGGATGGTTCGGTCTGGAGAAGGGGAGGCACCCTTTCTCCTTGCCTCCTTGTGGTGAGGAAAGGATTGTCATTTTCTCCTGGGTAACAGCAATAGAAGGAGAGGGAGCAGCTTTAAGTTCACCAGGGGAGGTTCAGGTTGCATATGAGGAAAAATTTCTTCTCTGAAAGACTAGTCAGGCATTAAAACAGGGTGTCTTGGGAGGTGGTGGAGTCACCATCTCTGAAAGAGTTCAAAAACATGGAGACGTGGTACCAAGGGACATGTTTTTAATGGGCAATATTGATGGGAGGTGGATGATTGGACTAGATGATCTTGGAGGTCTTTTCCAACCTTAGTGATTCTACAATTCTATGAAAGATGTTTAGGGTAAGAATATCTTTCTAGAGCATTGCCATCATAAAGGGATTAATTCAAATCCAATGTTAAAATGATAAAACGATTTCTCAATGTTGAAAGCACCCAAGAGTTAATTCATTTGCTGCCTTCGCTGCCTGTGTGTGAGTCCCCCTATGTCTAGACTGCCTCAGCAAAAGGATAACAGAAACTTTCAGAGATAAATCTCTGACAGTAACAACTTTAAAGGAAATTGGAGACTCTGTGATGAGAATACATTGGCCTGGTTGTTTAATTACACAGGTTCTCCAGTTTGTTTTGAAATGGCACTTTTCCAGGGCTTTGGAGGGTCAGTTAGTAAGTCATGCTGGCTGAGATTCTGCAGCAACTGTTGGTGGTGCCTTGGAGGTTAACAAGCTCAATGGAAATGAAGGTCTGCATGCCAGAGAGTCTGACCAATAAACAGACCTCCTTAAGCCTCCATGGACATGCTTGCCTTCTCACTCTCCCCAGCCAGCCAGCCCCAACCCAGATACAGCCAGCACAGAAACAGCTGATTCAGCTAAGTTCTTTTGTACAGGCAGTTGAGTTGAGAAAGGAGAGCCAAGAATCCAGGGTGCAGTTAAAGCAGGGGAGGAACTCAATTCAAACACTCGCCTTTTTGTCCTCCCCGACTTACCCACGCATGGTCACATGCATGGTCCATCAGATGTTCCCAAAACTGTGGCTCTCTACTGTGGTCAGAGAAGACAAAGCAGCCAGGAGGGACATGGACAATCATAAAGGTATTTCCTTCTTTTTCAGAGGTGGAACCACGTGCTCCTCTTGGCATTAGTTTTCAGAGAGCAGTTGGTCAACAAAGCTGGTGCTCACACCCCTTCTCCATCCTTTCCAGGAAGGTGTGATAGCCAAGCCCTCTTCTCCACAAGCCTTCCTGCTTCATGATGTTACTGATTTCCTCTTCATGTTTCTTTCCTTATGAGAAATGGGATCTAGGGCTATTCAAACTCTGCTTTCACCTTAGTAGTTCAGAGAACTGATCTGTTCCATGATCTCCACAGGCACAGGTGAAGCTCACTGGCCTGTAGTTCCCTGGGTCTTCCTTTCTCCCTTTCTTACAAGTGGAAGTGATGTTTCCCTTTTTCTGGTCGCCAGGGACTTCGCCTGAAAGCCATGACTTTTCTGGTATGATGGAGAGTGACTTAGAAACCACATCACATTCTTTCAGGACTTGGGATACATGCTGCCTAGCCCCATAGACTTGTACATCTTCAGGCTCATGAAGCAGCCTCTGACTTTCTCCACACTTACAATGAGGGAAGATTCTGTTCCCCTGAATCCCCACCCTGAGGTTCAAGTCTGTGCAAAATAAAATCTAGCTTCTGCTTCTTCAAAAAGAAAATGATCCTTTCCCTCTTCTCACACCCTTATAGCAGCACTTATTTCCAGATACCCAGAGTTCAGAAAAAGAAGAAAAAATAACCACAAGTAACACTCCCCCCTCCCAGTCACCTAGGGATAGATTTTTGGCTGATGCATGGAAGGCGTGCTGCAGAACTGTGGCCAACAGGCAGCAGCAGATGTTGCATGTTGTATTCCTCACTTCTTGTGTTGAAAATGCTGCTGCTCCAGAGACTCTTGCTCTGGGTCACAGACACATCTGATTCCAACCATACTATAAAACCCACAGTATGAAACCCACAGTGTCTGCAATCAATCCTTAACACTTTAGACTTCTGTAAAGAGCCAGCTGAGAACCCCAAATTGCAATGAAAACAATGGGGACAATGAGTTGTCAGAGACAACTCCAAAACAAGAAAATACACAGTCTAGGGAGCTATGAAGTATTGATTTCAGCTATGCTTAAGTCACAGCTCTGTTCTTAGGGTATTCTGTGTGAAATGCTTCCTTTGTTTTTGTTTCCCTGTGTGTACAACAAGGAATTCTGTAATTGTGGTGCTAGAGCTGCAAAAATGTGGATATTATTCAATAATGCTAGATCAGACTCCTTAACAATCTTCTTCTTCTTCTTCTACCAGTGGCTGGTATCTTGTACTTGAGAGGAAGATGCAGGAAGTCCAGTGATGAAGAACTGGCAAAAATTCATTAGTGGATGACCATGGTATAAAATTCTGAAGGTTAATATTTCTTCTAAAACTACTGTCTTTTACAACAGTGGATGTCTTTTCCTCAATTTAAAATCCAAGCCATACTTTCAGGTATATGACGACTGCAATCTTGCTGTTTTTGTTGTTGCTGTTTTTGTTTTTTTAGAAAAATTAAACACCATGCCAACTCCTTTTCTTTTTAAACAAGCTTCTTTTTTGTTCATTGAATAGATCATGACTTCTGCACTAGAAGACATTTACTTTATAGCATAACTTTTGAGTATCTGTATCGTGTTCCTTCAGTTACATCCTACCAATAATAAACACCCCCAGTCTTTTCCTTCAATTTGTATGGTGATGATAGGTAGCTTGGACCAGGTGATCTCAGAGGTCTTTTCCAAACTTAACGGTTCTCTGATTCTATATAATGATTTTTCTATTTAATTTTTTTCCATTTCAGAACAGAGTTACAAAGACTTGGATGTCTCCATATCATGCCAGCAAAGATTCTGAAGCACATAAAAATCCACACTTAACAATGCAGCCTTTGGGACTAACATTTCTGATGTAGCTCCTGACAGCGACGGAATACAAAATTTCTCTACTCGACACCGAGTCATTTTTCTACTTTGGGTTTGCACTTCCTTTTTAATGACCTTGTTGCTATGGAAGGTTGTTAAGCATCTTCTAAGGGCTCTTGCTTTGGGGTGAGCAAAGAGAAGGCATTCAATGCTGGAAATACAATGCAGGAGCTCTTTGATTTTTAGGTGCCTACCTGTGTGCAGGCCGATTCTTATCCTGAGGGGGATGTCTGGCATGTGTCTCATCTTGAACGTTCCCACTGAGCTGAGGATGTCTAGGGACATGTTGGCTATCTCAGCTGCATGCTTGTTTCCATTCCGTTTCGGAAGCCCTGAGGCAACCATGTAGGCATCTCCAATGGTCTCTACCTAGCAAATGCCACAGCATCAAAAAAGCAAAGAAATAGAAGATGGGAAAGAGCAGTAGAACCAAACTGTAGGAAGATTTGACTCAGAGATGGTTTGGTCCTTCCTCCTGGGTACCCCTCACCTTGTAAACATCATGATTTCCAATAACAGCATCAAACAGAGTGTAAAGGTCATTCAGGAGGTCAACTACTTCAATGGGTTCGCTGAGGGCTGAAATGGTTGTGAAGCCCACGATGTCACTGAAGTAGATGGTGACTTGGTCAAAATACTCAGGCTCCACAGTGCCACCAGTCTTGAGGGCTTCTGCTACTGATCTGAAATGGTAACACAAGAAGAGGTGACAGGACAAAATGCTGATTCAAAATGATAACAGAAGGAAGGGTGACAGAGCAAATGACCTTGCTGTGACAAGCCCAAGAGCTCAGGCACTCTTGCCTTGGTGTACCTAAAAGGTCTTCCAGTAAATATAAGGACTTACATTGCTGTAATAAGCAGTGATGGAAGTTTCTTGCTTTGTTTGAAAGATGCTTGTCAAAACTGGAGGTCTGCCCTCCAAATTTACTCAATTTGGGAGAAACATTTTGTCCAGTCTAGCTATATAACACCAAGGGCTTTTTGCCATCTAAAATACCAGTACTTACGGAGGAAGCATTTGTGATAAGAGTTTCTCTGTTTTCTGTTTTTCAATCTCTAGCTCTTCTGTCCGCTCTCTGATTAAATCTTCCAAGTTGCTTGAATACTGTTCAAGCATTCTGAGCATTGAGTCAATTATATTGGTCTTTTTGCCTTTGTTGATGGTTTTGAACTGGAAAATCAAAGTGGAGAGTTACTTCCCTATCTCATTACCTCACTGTAGCACTATAAGCCTGGAAAAGAACAAAAAGCAAGCACTTTATTTTTAAGTCACAATTGTAAAGACTAACCTCCTCAATGGCAAAACTTCTGCAACAGAGAAAGAAGCAAAATGGATGATGAATTTGTACCACTAGCTATGGAAGTTGCCTGGACAAGCTGTTCCTCTGCAGCCTTTTTGTGAAGGTTAAGTGAAGCACCACCTCCCTTGGGATGATAAGCAGGTATGTGAGATTTTTTGGAGTCTTACAATGCTGTAGGTTTGCACCCTCATTTGTCCCATAATAAATTCTTTCTGACCAGGCTGTAGAATCGTAAAATCAGAGTCATAGCATAATTTAGACTGGAAGAGACCTTCAAGATCATCAAGTCCTAGCACCATCTTGACCTACCAAGTCCCACCACTAACCCATGCTCTTTAGTGCCATGTTCACATGTCTCCCGAATATCTCCAAGGATGAAGACTCCACAGACGTCCTGAGCTTCCCTGGATATCCTGTTCCAATGCTTGACCACCCTCTCCAGTAAGAAATTTTTCCTTATTTCCAATTTAAACATCCTCTGGTCAACTCAAGACTATTTCCTTATGTCTTATCACTTGTCACCTGAGACAGGTGGTTGTAAGAAGTGATGATGTCAGTGTTGCTAGGGCATTGGCAATACTTACTTTTGTCTTACTGGTCTTAAATTGCCTTTGTACACAGGCATGCATGTGCACTGTTGCGTGCCACCACACTGAGTTATGCTTGCTCCTCTTGACCTGAAAATGAGCTCCGGGACAATTTGGAGCATCTGTGGTTTCAAATATTTCATTAGGATCAAGAATGGAATAACGTGAGTGTGAAATCAATCATAGCATAACAGAATTGGAAGGTGCAAATTATGGATATTGGATTATCTAGTTTGATCTTAAAACAACATAGGAACAGTATTACTGGATCAGACAAAAGGCTTATTTTGCCAGTGGCCAGTAACAGATGTCCAGAAAAGATGTTAAAACAGGACTTGTGCACAATCACACTTCTCCAGAATATGTTCCCAAAATCCACCATTTTGCAACGCAGAGATCTCTGATGCCAAATATTGTATTTTTGTGTTTAATAGCCCTAGATGATATGTAACATGTGAAGAAGCACTTCTTTTTGTTTGCTTGGAGTTTGGATCATTTGCTCATTTTATTTGATGCCTCCAGTTCTTGCATTATGCAATAGAAATGGAAAACAATTATCCCCTAATCACCTTTTATATAGCAGTCATAATATCATGCAAGGTTTTCATATCTGTTTTCAGTTGCTTCTTCTCCAGGCCAAAGAGCTTTAGCACTGAAGATCACTCAGTTTTGGAACTCTTGTAACCAAGAAAAAATACAGAAGTTTTCTTCAAGACTTCAGAAGATGAAACAACATACTGATCTGAAAGCTACATGATAATTCATAGCTTTTTTTTTTTTTATCTCTGTGAGACCATCAGGATAGGCATATAACAAATGTGAATACTCTAGGTCCATATCTTTCCTGTGTTACACCCCATATTGTAGTCCTACTTGAGTCCAAGTTCAGAATATGGTGTAGATATGGCACAGTTGATGAAAACAAGCATCTAGATGCCACAATCTATAAAATAACCCAACAGCAAAGACAAGGCTCTAGTGTTCTCTCAATCATTTCCTGAGGGCTTGCTTACAAAAAACACTTTCCTGCTAAATATTAATAAAGAATTGCACCTTGTTCTCTGTACACTGACCTTATTAAATACCTCCTCAAAGGTGGGACGTCGTTCAGGAGCTTCAACCCAGCACTGCTTCATTACCTGGATGCACACCAGGGGGGCCATCTCAGGAGCTATGTTTGGGCGGCACAGGGGAGGTGGTTTCTTCACCTTCTTTATAATTTCTGTGGCAAAGAGAAGGATCCAAAGCACAATTAGAGATGGAGGCACTTGGTGAGGGTGAAAGACATGAGATTTTTCATCTGTTTCTTGCTCATTCCTTCATCGATGCTATTATTCTTCACGCTTCTATGGCTGTGTCAAATGAGCCTGGGGATTTCTGCTTTCCTCTGTCAGGAGTCTCTTGGAGGATTTACAAGACAAGCAATTCAATTGCCTTCCTGTCCCTGGAGAGCCAGGTTACAAGCAATAAAGTGGCTGGATGAGGGAAGCTTGTGTGACAGATGGGTATGTGTGAGCCCACAGGCTTATATTTAATGAAATTGCCTCTGACTCTCTCCATCAGGATTTGTGGTCCTCTAAGACAGCAGAGGGTTACAGCCAAGTCCAGACAGGAAGGATACCAGCCGTTGACACTTCATCTTTAACTGGGAAATAGTATGTAGGAGGATTTCAGAAAGGCAGTGGGGTTTTGTTATTGCTTTTTAGACTGACTCTCTGCTATTTAGACTGAGAGTAACCTTCAGGGAGCTAACTGTGCCTTGAAAAAAGTGAAAGGTAGAACTCTATCTTCTTGCTTAAAATACAACAACTGTGATTGTTTCCGAAGGTTTCATTTTGTGAAATTCTGAGCAGTCATCTGAAGTGAAAACCTCTCTCTTTCTGGCAGGGACCCTGCATTTCCACAGCTGTTACTGTGAGCACCCAAAGCTTTCCAATGTTGACAGTTTACTTTAAAGCCCTTTAGGCCATCCCACCAGTCTCCACCAAATGAACTAAACAAAGCACTTGGCCCTAACATTTCCAGGGGCAGCCAAGGGGAAATGCCTTCCTCAGACAGTTTTAAAGTTCACACCATGAGTGAAAGCTCCTTGAGGATTAGGAAGAAATGAGTAGAAATTCATCATTTTATCAAGTTAGGAAACTAGAATGCATTTCAGCATCTGCTGGAGGTTGCCCAGTGAGGCTAGTTGGGAGAACACCTGCAATTTACATCATCCATCACATCACGGTCCAGGTACGAATTACAGACAGGTTGCACCATAGTTACAATTGTCATAGTGTTGCTGCAGCAGCCTGGGCCACTGCCAATTTTCCGTGCACTGAACTGGCAGATATTGATGGCTGTACCCCACCTGGTGACTGTCCAACCTAAAATTTGCTTTAAAATGGGCATTCATTGAAATCAGCTCTTTTTTGACTGCTTGCACCCCCTCTATAGCCAAGTACTTATGTCAACTTGATTGAGTGTATTTGCTCTTCCCATGCATTCTCAACAAGATTTGAACCAGTGAGAGTTACACCACGAGCAATTTCTAACAAATTTACCTATATGCTAGCTCTGATACTAGCAGACTTCAGCATAAGTCATCAGAGTCATGATGCATCACTTTGATCTCTGATGAGGGGAGAGAAACTCTTTAAATGGGGAAACAATTAAGGAAAAACAGACGGGTAGATGAACAAAATATGAAAAAGCCAGAAAGCTCAAAAACCTTACCCTTCTTATGACAGGCAGAGAAGGAACGATGGATGGGAAGCAGGGGAATTTCCAAGCTGTGAAAAATTCTGCTGACAGATTTCACTGCACCATGACGAAAAGTCAAGAGAGAAAGGGCACTGGAAGTGCTACAGCAGAGCTGGACAGCTTTGAAGCATCTGGGGAGGTGACCCACTGTCCCAACACCCCTGATAGGAGTGATTAGTCACTCAAAGAGTTTGAGGTCAGAAGTATGCATTTTGATGTTCATTATGGATGTTTTGACAAAAACAGCCTTTTTTTTTTACCCCCTCCACCAAGAATGGTCATGAGAATGAGACATCATTTCCACATCAACACTTGATCCAAGGGGCTTGACTAGACCTTTTGTGAGTTCTCTGTGTAAAGCCTTAAAAAACAAACAGAAATTGTTGCTTACCTTCAGCTGAGAGGTCTGAAGTGCAGTACGGTGGGCCCCGAACAACAACTTCTTGTAGGATAATTGCAAAGCTGTAAATGTCTCCTTTGAATGTGCCTTTTCTGCGCATGTCTGGGTCCCTCAGTAATTCAGGGGCTGTCCAGAGCAATTCTAAACAAATCAAGAGCATCAGATTCTTTATATTTGGGCCCATACTGCTGTTAATTTCAGTGATATTCCCAATGATGAACTGCATCCTTCATTTCAGTTATTTGATGAGGGGATGGAACATACATCATTGATTAGTAGATCAGGTCTTTTTATTTCTTGCAATGCTCCCAAAATACTATGCTTACATACAGTCAATGTGAATTTTCCAAATTTCACTGTCTTTATTTTCTTTAAATTTTGCTGTATCAACAACTTACATTCTATAACACCAGTCTTGAACTTCTACGTAAGAAGTCATCTCACCAGTGTCAAGTTTTAACTCATTTTCTGTATGAAAAGCATCACTCAGACAAAATGTTGGTGCTAAAATGTGGATGTCTTGTTACAGGTGTTGCTCTTTTATAAAATAACAGCTTATTAAATACTTTAAGTAACTATTCTCAGATGAAAGCAGTTTTAGTAAGAGAAGTATGAAATAAATCTTCACAATTCTTTACTTCAAGTGGAAAAAAGCAGAGTTAAAACATAGCCAGCCTCATCAGCCTCATCTTCTTCAATCTGGGGTATTGTTAACCTGGCAACTGTGGGTAATGAGAATAAAGAACATTTCAAGTACTGTGATATTTTTAACATCTCTAAGGGAGGAGAAGAGTGGTCTTCTGACAACTGCTATAACTGAGACACTGGAAATGTGGGAAACAAATCCAATGAGAGAGGGATTGAAGCACTGCATGCCACGTGAAACCAGCTTGCAAGGCTGTCATATGATCCCAAGGCAACAACTGCCAATTTCTTCTCACATGGAAGGAAATTTAATCAAAATCTCCAAATCTGACTCCATGAGATGCAGCCCCAAGTGTTGGGAATGTCATGTAGCAACCTTTGGTGACTGGAATATAGAGGGTCTATTTCAAAGAGTACAGTATCATCCTATGTTTCAGATAGAAGAAGAAAAAAAGCTCTTTGCATATCGCTTAACTTAAAACTTCAAAGACACGATTGGAGCCACTTCCACCTGTCACAGCAATTCAGGATTGTTTCAGATTTGAGATGCACTTAAATCCTTCCCCAACTACAACAAGCTTATGCTCCATCATTGCTTACAATAAAATCTCTGCTATTAGCTTTTAGGAAGTCTGAAAAAACTGTTCATATTCTTTCCTACAACAGTACACTGCATACAGGTTCCTGGATGCTGTGAGATTGAGCACAAAGATCTCACATGGCTACTGGCTTGCAATTGCACGAGCACAAACATCTACTAAATCAATAGGCAAATATTTCCCCAAAATCTTTCCTGATGCCACCTACCTTCTGGGGGTGGGTGAACATAAGGGCATTTCTGGGCTTCTAAGAGCTCATTATAACCATAGTCAGTGATCTTCAGCACAAACCGTCCATCCACAACACAGTTACGAGACTTCAGACGTCCGTGGGCAAAATCTCGATGGTGCAGATACCTGATTCCCTATGAAATACAGAAGAGACTGAGGCAGTTCCTTGAGATTGTATTAGCAATTAGGATTCAGAGACACTGAGTCAACCAGTCACCTTGGAGGGCATCAAATACAGCATTGGCTTTATGGCAAATGCAAAAGTTGGTTCAGGTACCACACTCTGGAATGATCCAAACCACACAACCAGCATTAATCAGCCCAAAAAACAATGGAAAAGGTTTAGAAATTGATTAGAAATAAGAATTTGAGTTAGCTGTAATACTGGAAAGCATTAGCACCATTATGAGTTAGCTGCTTCCTTCTTTGTAGCCTTAGGAGCAATTGTGCCCAGGAGCTGTACTCTTGGATGAAGTTAAGAATGTAAACACAAGTGATACTCGATGATTATTAGGTCAAGAGAAGCAACAGAGGCAATGAGAGACGGATGCCACGACCCAGGATCCTCAAGGAGGAAGATCACATTGTTCATGCATGGTTCTGCAAGTAAACCCTCTGCAAACCACCTTCCCATGAGCCCAGCTCACTTTAATGGGATGTAAACACATGGGATGTATCTGGAAATGAGCAAGCACTCCTGCAAAGTGACTATGCATGTAGCCATCATATGACAGGAGATTTCTATGGTTTGGTTCCGTGCTGGAAGCATTTCTGATTTATGTCAAGAGAGGGACTTCAGGAAGGAGGATTATGTCATCAGATTAATGGTTCCAGGCGATCAGTTCCAGCTTGATGGGTAGTTTTAACCTCTCATCCTGTTGAGTGGATGTAACAAAATAAGAATAAGAGGTTTCCATTAAAGGCCAGCGTATACAATATAATTATATTCATATTGGCTTTCCCTGCATTACATTAGTCCGAGAATCCCACAGTCCTGGATTAAATAGCTATGGTAATACAAAAATCACATGCAGATCAGGGTTCAGCAGGAGCAATGGATTTACTTTAATTAGATCCATCAGGAGGGAGGACTTGAACATCCAATCCAGTTTCATATCTTCATTTTTCAGCAAGTCTTCCAGGCTTCCTCGGGAACAGTACTCTGTCACTATGGCAAAGATGCCACAGTCAGAGAAAAATCCCAGGAACAGATTCACATTTTCATGACGTAGATCTTTCATCTGAAACAAAACAGTGAATCACAGGAGACCAAGCCAGCTAGACATCTGCTTAGAATTACCATGAGCTCTTACCATTCCTATGCTTCCAAACAGCCTTTCACACCAGGATCATAGAAGCATAGAATCATTAAGGTTGGAAAGACCTCTGTGATGACCAAGTCCAACCCCAACCCATCCCCACCGTGTCACTGACCACATCCCTCAGTCCCACATCTCCATGGTTCATGAACACCTCCAGGGTGGTGACTCCACCACCTCCCTGAGCAGCCTGTGCCAATGCACTGCCACTGTTTCATAGGATAAATTTTTCCAAACGTCCAACCTGAACCTCCTCTGGCACAAACATTTTGCCACTTGCTTTTGTCTGTTTAAATCTTTGCTCATTCTAATCTAAACACTAAGACAAAGACAGCAAGATGGCGAAAGTAAGCTGAACAGTAACTTGTTTTTCTCTAGTCAACCTGGACCTTTCAACAGGACAGAATGACTTAGCTGTGATAAATTGAGTTCAGCATATGGGGACTTGCTTCAGCTCAGGTTTGACCTGGAAAGCAATGCCTGGAATACCCAAAGTCATCCATCAATGGTGACATCAGCTACATGCCCTGGTAAATTTGCTATATTTCTATAATGCTACTCCTGTGTTAACAGTAGTTGCCAACAGCTAATGGCCTTGAATATGGAAAACAAATGTGTTTGCTTGTTAGTCAATAAGTTGCAAGACTGAACTTCTAAAGAGAATCTTAGCTGGAAATACATAGCAAATCCCACTGTATCTGTGCACTGTTAGGTAGTCAACAAACAACACATAAAATAGCTACCAGTAAATTACCCTGCCCTGATACAGAGAGGGATGATTTCCCCCAGACCACCCTGCCTTTGCAGACAACTTTAGAGGACTTTTTATACCCTTAATGTTGCACCAGCTCTGAAGTATCAGACCCAGGGTGGGGTTTGCCACTCACTGGCCATGGTCATGTTTGTGAGCTGCAATCCTACACTCTCCATTCCAATAGGTTTAACCAAGTGAGAATTATTGACAGTCATGCAATATGATTCAACAGATATAAAAGGGAAACAAAGAGAATAAAATCTCCCTTCCATTACAAAGCCCACCCCCCTGCCCCAAACAACCTTCTCTCCACACGCCCAGGCAGCCCCCGTCCCTACCTTCCTCAGGATGCTGGTAGAGCTTTGTCGCAGGTGGTGAATTGCTCCTGTCTCAAATTTTTTCAGCCATACCCAGTCTCCCTGTCCACAATACAGGTGGGTGAATGACAGAGCAAGTCTCTGAGCAACAGTTAACATTGACACCTAGGTTTGAATTCCAGATCCTTGACTTTAAAAGTGGATAAAGTATTTGGATTGTGTCTTGCAAGAAGGGTCCTTATTAGAGATGTCGCCACTTGTCTTCTAAGAAAGCTTCTTCACAGTGCCTTTAGGTGGTGACATCTCAATAAAGACAAGACTTGGCAACGCTACGTATTAACAGAAATGCTGCCTGTTGAATACTTCAACCACACATAACTACAAGAGTCAGTGTGTCACCTCAAACACTGGTAGCTCCATGCTTGGGAGAAGCTTATTGTAGAATCATAGAATTATTTGAGTTGTAAAGGACCTTTAAAGCCATCTGGTCTAACTTCCCTGCAGTGACAAGGACATCTACAGCTCAAGCAGATGCTCAGAGCCCCAGTTAGGTTGACCTTGAATGTCTCCAGAGATGAAGACATTTCACCCTCTTGGGCCATCAGCAGCACCCATACCTTGGCATCTACAGTACTGTGGCTGAAGACTTTCCCCACTTAAATAGCCCAGTAAACCAAAGTGGTCGATTGTTGACTGTGTCCATACCTACCTCATACAAAGCCACATTGGAGGTTTCGTGGGTGGCAGCGGTGCTTTTCAAAGAACCAGAGCGGATTGTGGATTTCTGGCTTCTGATTTCAGCTGCTACACTGTTTGCATCAGTCAGACTGTCCAGCGTTAGTCTCTGGATGCAAGGAAGGCAGGTGGAAGACAGTTAGCACCTCTAGAGGTAAACCTCCTCTCCAGCTCTGCCCAGGACATTCACGTCCTGGGCAACAGGGTCCAACATTGGGGGTTGGACTCGATGATCTCTGGAGGTCCCTTCCAACCCCTACGATTCTGTGATGTCACCATGCTAGTAAGGCTTGCTGCACTCCCAAACTCTCCATATCACCTCTGAAATACTCTTAAGTAGTAACTGGAAACACTACAGCAATGCTATAGGTGATGGAGGTGAGGAGAGAGGTTTCATTCTGAGCCAGCCACTGGATAACTGCTCCTTTGGCATTGACAAGAGGCCTGTAACTGTGCCATCAGCCCAAGGAGTGCGATGGCCTCACAGCAGTCCAAATGATTGGCATAGGTCTGGCCTGTGCCAAATAGCACTCCCCCTAACAATACTCAGAGCTGAAAGGAGCCAGCCAATACAATCCAGGAGGCATTCCCAGTAAGTAGTTTGGTTGCAAACATTTTAAGTAGTGAGGTGGTTTATCTATGTGGATATAAGCAGTGTTATACTTTTCAACCCTAGGAACAAATAATAAGCACCAGCTACTAGAATGAACATAATCAAGGGTACTATTTTACAATATAATGGCTTTGATTTTGATTTTGTTTTTTTGGTGCACCTAACCTGAAATTCAAGACCACTCAGCATATGGGAAAGTTCAGCATGAAGGGGGAAATGAAGCATAGAGAAATGGGTATGAAAGTACTACAAGCAAACCTATCTTTGAATATCCTTCCAGATCAATTGCATGTGTGGACAGACTTACCTTTTTATGCAGCTCTGGGTTAATGAAGATGAGGTCCTCCAGCGTCAATATTATCTTGTTAGGACCCCTGAATAACTGGCTGTTCAGGATGCTATGCCTGGGAGATTTGGAGAGCCACAGTTATGACTTCTAGCTAGGTAAGTAATATACAATGCTGAATCATAGAATCAAAGAAAGAACCTCAGAGAACATCAAGTTCCAACTCCCCTCCACGAACAGAGTTGCCAACTGCTAAATTAGGCTTCCCAGGGCCCCATCCAACCTGGTCTTCATTGCCTCCAGGGATATCTGGCCTCATTGTAGTACAGGGAATATGCAGCATGGTGGCTCAGGGCTGGACATGGGTGTGTGCATGATGACCTGACTTGGCTGAAATCCTTCCGCTAATGCAACAAGGGCTGCCCAAATCACAGACAGTCGAAGCTGTAATCCCAAAGAATCTCATCACAAATGGACAGTTTGAGTCAATCTGCTCACAAGTGTACAGCCTGCTTACAGGTGGTAGCCATTATCACTTACAAGTAATAATGCCACTAATGGCCTTTTCTGTGAGGTGCTTGGCTCTGGGGTGGATGCATTCCAAGCTGAAACAAGGAATTGCCTGAGAGGGGAGTCCATGTCAAGGAGCAGCTGTGGGAAGGAGTAGTCTGTGCCAGGAGTGTGGGGGTTGGAACTGGGTGGGCTTTGAGATCTCTTCCAACCCAAGCCATTCTGTGATTCAAGTGTAAACTGGATGTATATGCAGTGCATAATTTGTTTTGCTTAATTTTCATTTTCATTGTCCATCAGGAGAGAATATTAGGTTTTAATGGACCAGTCTATCTGCCCTGTAAAGAAACATACAGAAGGAAAGGCTAGAAGGGATGAGCAGTTTGCTGTGCATGACAATGCAGCGTGAAGGTCTTGGAAGTAGCATTGCTGAGACAGTGCTTTTCTTCTCTGTCATTAGTGATTAGATAAAGCAGAAGACTGCTGATTCAGATCTACTTGCAGGATCTGAGCCAGACAGGATGCCTACTGTGCAGCAGGACAAATGTGCTTTTGGCACCTCCCCAGGATGCTGCTGTTTTCCAAGAGATGACTCTGGACTCCTTTACAGACTTCTAGATTTGCAAAATTGCCACAGAGAAGTCAGAAAATTCAATGCACTTATCAGGTACTATCTGCTACTTGGTTCTCTAGAATTGACAAGGCAGAAAAGATCACAGCAAGAAAGGACACATTGGCAAGGACTGTATGATCATGGGCTAGTTCAGATAGGCTTGCACAAAGCAATTATTAAATATTTCAGAGTTTCACTGGGATTCATTTGATGCAAATACCCACCACACGGACATTTTAAAGACCCAGGAAAGAGACTGAAGTCACACACTGTTTTTTTGAACCCAGTCTTTCATTGAAGGCCTGGTCTAACACTGACCACAAAACATACTATCTATAAGACAGTAAAAATTCATCAAGCACCTTCAGAGAAAGAAAAGGAAAGCATCCCATTGCTCCCGTTATCACATTTTTTTTGTTCAGAGAACTCTGTTAATCCTCCAGCAAATATTTGATCATCTGCTAAGACAACTAAAACTATTCCCAAAGAGCATATTTGATCCTCTTGGCAGCAGGATTCCTCTTACTAACCATATTGTGGTAGGATTCATTTTGTAAAATATCCACAGATCGCAACGATTTACTTTCTCATTGCATGCATCACTCTGGACATTTTAGAATAGCACAGCTTTTTGGAGTTCAGAGTTCGCCCATACATCTACATCACTTTGGCTTGTTTATTATCACCTTTCTCTAAGTGCTTTGTTCCAAGCCACCCAAGTCAGCTCCACAAAAGGCTCATCATTCATGTACCCTTCAGCTGTCCTCCTGAAAACCTTGCTCCATCATTCACATCCTCTCCCCCAAGCATGGAGGAAAGCACTCTGCTTCCCACAGCAAAGCACAGAGAGCGGAGTGACTCATGTAGGGTCATGAAGCAGATCCCTGGCAGAGCTTAGACCAGTGCTCCCCCTTATGAACTCAGTCCATGCTGTGGTTTAAATTTAGTCCCAGACATGCCCTTCTCTGACATAAATCACTGTCTGAGTCATGCTAGACATTTTATTTCCCTCTGCAGATGGTCATACATCTTTACTCACGACTAAGCCTTCCCAGGCACAGTCTGGTACTTGCAGAACAGCTTAGACATAGAGTAGGCAGAAAAATTGCCTTTTATTTGTGTAATTGCAGAGGCTGGTGGCCAACAAACCAGAAGCAGCTGTGCGTCATAGGCAGTGGAGCTGTTGGGGTGGCGCTTGTTGGGTGGCCTTATAATCATCTAGGTTTGGAGGGATGATTCAGGAGTGAAGAGAAAATGTCTCTGGGGATTATCTGCCAGGCAGGGCTGGATGGGATAATATGGGAGCCTTGCTCTGTTAAACACATTGCTGCTGAGTATACGCCTTCTAATTTCAGTCTTGTGCCACGTAAATGTCACCAATCTGTCCGACAGACAGACAGATTCCCCCATGGGAGGATTTGGAATGGAGGACTACATTGGTTTATGGCTACACTGTCCTTGCCAAGGGGCAACCCACCAATTCCACGCTGGCTCACTTCCACCTTGGACAGAAAGCTGAGACACAAGTGTGATTTATGCAACTGGTGGAACTGATTACTGTTTTTTTTGCTTCAGAGCAAATCTCATGCTCCAACCACTATGTATGAAATGTGAGTGACCAGGAAACAGGGCTTCATCTCATAACAGGAAATGAATTGGATTGATAATAAAAACGTATTCTAATTAATTGGTCCAAATCCTCTCTAGAGGGAGCCTCTCTTTAACACAAAGGACAAAGGATCAAAAAACCTGTGTTTTGTACATAATCATAATCAATTAATCATATTAGGGGCAGAAAAGAAGGGATGATCTGGAGTATGAAAAAAGGCATTTAATATGGCAGCACACTCCATCACCACCCTGATGTTCTCAAGGCAGATTCTTATTGTATTATACTGCATTGTTTTCCTACGGCATACTTCACACTTCCAAAGTGTTCGTAATCTTCCTTATGCATCAAAGCTATTATCCAGTTAATCCTTCTAGCAGCTGACAGCAATATGGACTGAACTAAGTGTGAAAAGGCTCCTCCAGAGACTGGAGAACCAATGCCCACTCTGTTCAAGCCACAACCAATAAATTGAAGAGATGTTTCTCTGGAGAGCAAAGACCACAATCAAACCTTCAACACATGCTCCAAAGTGCTGGTGTAAGCCTCCCACAGAAAGTAAAACTGGCACTGAATCAACAATGTTCTGCAGTTCTCACCTGATGAGATAAGCCAGGCCCACAGCACACAGCACCAGGGCAAATACCAGCATTGCTCCCAAGATCATGATTGTAGGCTCAATCCCTGTGCAAAGAGATGTGAAAAAAAAGAATAAATCAGTGGATTAGAAAATCTCTTTGATTTAGTCAATAGCATTAAAATTGCCAACATTAGACCATTAGACTGCAAAGTCAAATACTCACCTAGAGGAATGTTAGAAAATAATCCTTATTTGTTGTTAATTTATGGATATACAAATGCTGATTTTATCTGCATGAAACTATTTTAGTTATATACTTACATGCACTTTCTTTTCTATACCAGATCCAGAGCCCCAGTTTTTCATTGATTAAATATAGACTCACAAGGAAGAGATATGCTTTAGAGACAGCTTCTGCAAAGTTCATAACTTTTGAACATTTGACCCTTTTCTCTTCAGGAACTGAACCACTGAAAAGGCTTTATCATGTGGTACCAAACTGACCTCCAGTGTGAGCCATCAGTCCGTCTGGGATTTTTCAGAGAGAAGAGAGAAGGGAGAGAAGGCTGAATTCTTCCTCAATGGGCTCATTGACAGAAAGTACTGGAGACAGTTTGCTCATGAGTTGCTTTGCTAGAGTGCTAAGGGAAGCTGACATGAACGGATGAGCTCAATTCCAGTGGGAAGTGTTTGCTGTCTTTCCCTCTTCTGCTTTCTATTTGTTTTTATTTTATCCTGTCTGTGTTCGGAGATCCTTCAACACAAACAAGCATGCACAAGTTTGGGTTGATAAAAAGTTCATGACTCTAAGTCTCTCCTGCATCTAAATTACAGCCCACTTTGGGAGCACTGAGACAGAGCTTCCCAGTGAAAGCTGCGTGAAAATTGGTATAATTTTCCTTCCAGATTTGGACTCACTTTCTGCTTCAGCCCATGGCTCCAGTCCCTGATTGTAATCATGCAAAAAAGTCACTTTGCTTCCATCTTCCAGCCTGGAACTGTACCAATGCACCTCCCTCTGAGAAGAAATACAGGTGCTACAAAAAGTGAATGCTACATAACCATTTCAGGACCTTACAGACTGTATACAGGTGTAGACCAAAATTTCATTTGCCAGTATGCAGTAAAAACCAGGCCAGCTTTCTCCAGGAAAGCTTTCTCCAACCTTGAGTATGAGACTGAGGAAGATCCCAGCAGGCAGGCCTGAAAGGAAGCATTTATCCTGGGAGACAAAGGGGCTGCCATAGACATGCCTCTGATCCAGAAGGATTGGGATGTGTGAATCAAAGAATCATTAAGGTTGGAAAAGACCAAGATCAAGTCCAACTCCAGCTCATTCCCCATCATGCCTGCAAAACCGTGTCCTTGGGTGCCATATCTCCACATTACTTGAATACCTCCAAGGACAGTGATTCCATGACTTCCCCGGGCAGCCTGTTTCAATGCATTACTACTCTTTCTGAGAAGAATTTTTCTCCAAATATCCAATCTTCAGAAGCTACCTGGGAATGATCCAGACCTCCTCTCCCTCTCTTAGCACACTGGCAGCTTCACATCCACACCTCCTCCAGCCCTAAAACTATACAGAAGACAGACTGGGGTGTGGTTCAATTACAGTCACAAAATTTGCTCTCTGAAATATTAGGCATAATAATAAATCACCACTTCAATGACAATGCATAGAGGTTTATACTTTTGTAAAGGTGCGAATGTGGAATTTGATCTCTCTAAAAATCAATGGGATTTTTCTGTGGACTGCAAGGAGAATCTGAATTACTATACTGTTCCAAGAGACAATGAGAGATATATGGTAGCACTGGATTTGCCTCTTTTGTAGGTTATCAGCAGCTGTAAGATCAGTAGATCTCCAATTCCAATGAAGTTACACTGGTAGGAGCTGGACTCAGTGATCCTTATTGAATCCCTTCCAACTCAGGATGTCCTATGACTATGATTCTGTGATTTAAACCAGCTATGGCTGAACCAAGAGGAACATTTTTCTCAGCTGCTGAATGAAATATTCTGCAGAAGTGGTTGAGTTTGTCTAAGTCATATCCCAGAAGAGCAGGAGTAAATGCATGTTATTATAAATAAATATGTTAAGTGGAGGCTAAGTATCCTCCCCTGAGAGTTATTTCCCCGTTAATTAAAAAATGCCTTAAATTAAAAACAATAAATAAAGCCAGTACCCAGTCCAACAAACCTGGAAAGATTTTTCTGCTCTTGTCTTCAGTGATCATTTCTGTTGCCTACTTTAAATCAATTTATTTTGAGTAATGACTATTTTCTTTTTTTGATAAGATGAGCTCTTCCAACCACTTACCAAACTGCATAAAGAAGCTGGGGTTAGCCAGGGGTAATGATGAGAGCATCTGCAGATGTGCAGCCTAAGAAGGCTGTCGTAACACAAATTGTTTTAGTACTTTGTCCCTCAGAAGGACAGGGACAGAGTGCTGGGTTGAGCTGCTAGTATATATTGATTGCTATTCTGACATACATTACTTGCTGTCAAATTGATAGATGTTGATTGTTAAATCTGGAAAACTCCCAAGCACAGAAGAATGGCAACAACATTATTGACTTAAAAACAATAAGGGAGTCTTGTAGATCAATAGTAGGATCTCTGCATAGGATTGCCACTACAGTTAGCATGATAACCAGTCAGATTCATGTGAACTTCTTGGATTTAGAGTTTCCTCTTTGAGGAGATCTGATTTACATGGCAATCGCTTCGAGCAAGAGAGAAGATGAAATAAATAAGAGGTATGAGCCATTTGACCATACTACTTTGTCTTTCTTACCTCCAGAGCAGAGAACATCTGGATCAAACCAACAGCTGCAGTCTTTCTTTGGTGGGGTTCCACTTGGAAAGTGAATGTCCTTGCCTAGGGGTTTGACAGACTCTGAAGACATGTCCAGCAAGTGAGTTGGGGAGAGCTGGCTCCCATGACCATCTGTGTCTAGTACCACATAGTTGCACAGCCACTTCCCACAGCTGTCTGTCTCTACAAAGTGGCTAAATCCATGGAAACTGACATTTCTTGTGTGCTCTGTTATATTAGCTCCTGAGATCCAGACTCCATTCCTTCGAGCACTGTTTATTGCCAGTGCCATGAAGTAAATGGCATCATAGATTGTCCCAAAGAGTGGAGAAACCTGAAGTTAGAGGAGAAATTAAGGTCACAGTACAGTGCTGTCATTCTCTAGTTTGACATTTGCATCAAAAGATGTCACATTGCCTTAGCTGTAAACTCAAGGACTGACACCTGGTTTTGTTCTCCAGATTTGACATATGAAATCTCAGACTGATAGCTAGGAGGATATATTAGAGGACTTGGGTATTTCACCTACAGTGAAGAATCCTACACTTAATATGGTTAACCTGGGCTCCTATTACAAAGAAGGAAAAGAAATGGATGCTTTCGAGGCATGAACCATCTCCTTCTGAAGTAGACATCCACGCAGATCTGATAAACTGTGCCTTAAAATCGCTTACAGTTTTTTAAAGATCATAGATTTGAAGATGAGCACAGCTCAATCCAGCATCTCATCAGCATGACAGATTCTCCAATTGTCCTTCTGAAGTCTACAAGGTAGAATCTGACTGTCTTTTCTTAGACAGACTTTGAAATAATTGTCCTAAAATGTTAAGAAACATAACTTTCACCTTAGATTCATAGAATCACTTAAGTTGGTAAAGACCTGTGATATCACCTAGACCAACCCCAACCCATCCCCACCATGCCCACTGACTATGCCCCTCAGTGCCACATCTCCACAGTTCTGGAACACCTCCAGGGATGGTGACTCCACCACCTTCCCGGGCAGCCTGTGCCAGTCTGTTACCACTCTCTCTGAGAAGAAATTTTTCCTAATATCCAACCTGAAACTTTCCTGGTGCAACTTAAGGCCATCACTTCTCATCTTACAAAGGCTAAGAAGAACGAGGCAGCAATGATATTAATTGATTTCCATGATATGAATCATTTCCATCTAAATGCATCATGTTGTTGCGTTCACACAAATTATCAGGCATGTGGGCTTCTTTTCTGGTGCCTTAAAATATCCACAGACTTTATCTACTTCAAGAGAGATTGCTTCATCTTGAGTTAACTGCAGTCAGCATGTAGCAAAACTAATCTGAGAGCCTCAGAGACAATCCTTTCTCTTACATTCCTGTCATGGTGCTACAGTTGAACTAACTGACTGCCAGTCAATGAACAGAATTATATTTTCAAAGCAAACGCAGGTTACATCCAACCTTCACCATATTTTTCTCAAAATACAAGCTCGTACAATCTGGGCTGTCTCTCAACTATCCTTTCTATGTAACTACTGCCTATCCCACATGTTCTATTACCACATCCTATTGAAGTCCAAGAAAAAGAATGTTTACCTGTGTATCTTCTATCTCACTGGCTATTTCACCATTTTCTTTAGCTTCCCTGAATGCATCATAAAATGTCCAGTTTCCAGACTCCAGTGTGATGGTCAGCACAGCATCATAAGCTTCCTGGAGCTTTCTGTCATTGTCGAGGACATAGAATGAGTTGTTTGCGTAAGGAAGGCTGTAAAGTAAAGTGTCATACGGAATGAAGATGTATCTTCCATCCGTTAGTCCCATTTCCTGTGCTTTTTTGAGTAAGGCAGCCTGTTCCTCCCCTCCAATGAGCACAGAATGCATGCACAGAAGGATAACTGAAACATAAGGATCACAGACATTGTTGTTAATCCATTTGGGCTTTTCAAAATTAAATAGCTCCCTCCAGTGAAAGAGATGTCTGAACTTCTATATCCTAATGGTCCCCTACCCACATAATCAGGCAAAGAAGTTGGGAATTATGCTCATCTTGTTTGATCTCTGCACGTCTGCAACATCTAGCAAATGAGGCTGTGAGCATTACCCGTTCCTGGAGTCATACAGAAGGATGACTGCAGAGAAATTTTGACAGACGTGAGCCATGGGATAACATGCAGTGTTATGGCCCTCTGCTGTCATTGACTGAGACCTGATCTTTCTCTTTATGTGCCCTGAGGTGACATAGTCCACACAGTCATCAGCAGTGCCCAGGCTCTATTCATTGATCCTGCCACTATCTATATGGCTTTTCGATTGGATACTGTCTTGTTTTACAACTGGTTCACAGCAGACCGTACCAGAGTCTACATTTTTATCTGCACAAAATGACAGGGAGCATATAAACAGAAGGGGGAATGGCTGTTTATGAGGGTGGATAGTGATAGGACAAGGGGAGATGATCTTAAACTGAGACAGGGGAGGTTTAGGTTAAATATTAGGAGGAAGTTTTTCACACTCACACAGAGGGTGGTGAGGCACTGGATCAGGTTGCCCAAGGAGGCTGTGGATGCCCCATCCCTGCAGGCATTCAAGGCCAGGCTGGATGTGGCTCTGGGCAGCCTGGGCTGCTGGTTGGCAACCCTGCACATAGCAGGGGGTTGGAACTGGATTATCATTGTAGTCCTTTTCAACACAGGCCATTCTATGATTCTATGACTCTATGACATGGTGCCAATGGCCCAATGTCTGGTGAAATACCTATCTGTGTAATGGGATTTCCAAAGTACTCACTGGCTCTAGCACAGACTCACAGAGAGGCTGAGGCTGGAAGAACCTCTGGGTCCTTCTGGTCTAACCTGTGCCCAGGGACATTTCCAGCAGGGCCACCCAGAGTGCGGTGCCCAGCACCACAACCAGGGACTTCTGGAGATCACCAAAGAGGAGACTTCTGTTCCCCCCTGGTGTCTGAATTACAGGAAATAAATAGATATGTCTAGGCAGAGATTTATCACGTACTATTTCAGGGAGTATAAACTGGTCAGATGAATCATCTTTGAAGTGGAACTTACTTCTTCCAATGGTTATGAAAGCAATCCATCATCCCTAACTCACATAGAGTGTTGTGAGGGTGATGAGATTAACTCATCCGAGGTGGATTTGGTTTCCAGCACAGATTTGAACTCTGATAACACTTCAAGCTAGACAGCACCTTGCTGCCCTTCTAAGTTGAAACACCTTAGCTAAAATGCAACATCATCTGGATTTGCAGAGCTAGTTACAAAGGTATACAACCAGGACTGGAGCTGCATTGCAGACCTCCTAAAGAGACTTTGAGCCAGGAAAACTTTTACTCACTTTTCTCAAGAGAAAACAGATGATTCTACCATACTGGTGTTATACCAAAGACTCTTTTATTGCTGCTAGTGAGTATAACACTGGATTTCACCTCTGATACCTCAGTGAACACTGGTACCAAGGACACAGCATTTCCAAAGCATGAGATTTCTGATAATCCATAGTCAAAAACATTAACAATATAAAACTTTCCTACAAACCCTTCTTTACACTTGATAGGGTCATGTACAGATATCCATCTATATTAAGTACTACATATAATTTGATGGTGTAAAGGACCATTTTACTCTATCCCCATCAAACAGAATCACAGAATCACCCGGGTTGGAAGGGACCTCAAGGATCATGTAGTTCCAACCCCCCTGCCTAGCAGGGCCACCAAACACACACATTCAGATCAGGTTGCCCAGGACCCTGTCCAACCTGGCCTTAAACACATCCAAGGACGGGGCATCCACAACCTCCCTGGGCAGCCCGTTCCAGGGCCTAACCACTCTCCTTGTATAGAACTTCCCCCTAACATCCAACCTAAATCTTCCCTCCTTCAACTTCGATCCATTTCCCCTAGTCCTGCTGTTGTCAGCCCTTTTGAAGAGTTTACTCCCCTCGTGGGTGTAGGTTCCCTTCAGGTATTGATAGGCTGCAATGAGGTCACCCCGCAGCCTTCTCTTCTCCAGGCTGAACAAGCCCAACTCCCTCAGCCTGTCCTCATAGGGGAGGTGCTCCAGCCTCCTGATCATCTTAGTCGCCCTCCTCTGGACCCTTTCCAAAATCTCAATGTCTTACATTGTCAAACATAAGATGCCCAGCATTCTTTCACCTGAAACTCTGCCTCTGTGAAGTTTAGATAAAATTCTACTTGGCCTCAAAATTTCATTCTCTAGGCTATGCCCACTGGATAACAATGGTGAAAGAAGTATAACAATAAATAAAAAAAGGAGTTAGACTTGAAATACTTACTTTTAATGCCACTAACTTTTTTGATCCTGTTCCAAGTGTCTTCGATGCCTTTTTCTCCCTTACCCATGGATGTAACAATGCCTACAGGCAGCCCCTGGTTCCTGAGTGCGCTCGCTAACTTGTTGGATGTGTCCATCCAAACTGCCTGATTGGAAGCAATGATGCCAACATGGGCCAACTGAAAATATTTCATTATTGTAAACAAAACTCGCGTTGGAGAAGGCAGGGTTCTGGCAAACGCAGGGTGGTGGGTGGTAGAATCCAGTTTGTAGTTGATGCACATCCATGAGAAGATGGCTTTATTCCAGTTTTCCACTAAATATGTAGCCTCTTCACAGAAGCCAGGGTTCAAAGGTCCTATGAAAGCTGAGGAAGTCTTTCCAAAGTCAATGAATCTAACCAAAGCTCTTGATGTCTCACACTCTTCTTGCAGGACCACATAATCCAACCTCTGACCAAGATTTATTGAAGGGTCTTTGCTTATTCGTTCTACTGCTAACCTGGCAGCAGCATGGGGGAAGGCTTTGGAAAAGAAGGGATCACAGTTCCAGGGTCCAAGCAGTCCAATTTTAAAAACAAAACAATGTGCTGAGGAGGTAAGTATGGTTATTGCCAACAGTACCCCCCAGACAGCATGGAAAAATGGCTTCATTCGATTCTCATTATTGATGTGACGCAATTCAGTGTGCTGTGACAGCCCCCAGAGCAAGCTGTTGGAACGCAGTAGGAGAAAGGGCATTGCTTTACAAATGGGGAGACTTAAACTGGGTTCTTCAGGAAGCCAAGCAAAGCAATACCAGCTGCTGGAAGAAAAGCAGATTACATTTGCTTTCCTGCATACAAATTTCTTCAGTGCATGTAGATACAGCTGAATCAGTCCAAATTACTCAACAATTCTCAAGGTGCAAGAGTGTGAGGTGCCAAGAACCTGTATAAACTCATGGACAAGCACCCAAAAAGCCAGTGTACCACACAGACAACCATACAAATTATCAATTTAACTTCCCATAGTCCTGAACTGCACACTTAATAAAAATGTTCTAAAATATTTTGGTATATATTTTGAAATGAGCCAGTGAAGAGACACTCTGCTTGCAGCAGAAAACACAACCCAGATATCCTTCCCATTTGGAAGGATGTCTCAAATCACACAGATAAACACACAGGTAAGAACACAAGAAGGTGAAATGCACTGAGCCAGCACCTTTTGCCAATCCCAAATCCTCAGTGAGTTTTGAACATATGCTAGCCCCTATATACATATACATAGATACATACACACACATACTGATCCATATATGCATGTACTTACAGATGTATATATAAATGCATGAGATATTAAAACTTTTTGAAAAAGATTTTCAAGGACAAACTACAAACTTGTCTCACTTGCCAGAGTCTTGACAAAATGAAAGAGGCATCAACAGGTAATCACAGAACAAGGGAAAAGTAGGGTTATGACTTGATGTAGATAAAAATGCTGAACAACTGCCAGGGCAAAAGCCTTGTGCTCACTCTTGGCATAAAATACTCTTGGTTAAAGACCCAGAGCTGGATGTTTGTTGGGAGTAAAAACCTTACCTTTCACATCCAGGCACAGAAATCTGAAACCCACCACAGTTTCTCCATCGACCACTGACAGTGTCATCCCAGGGCTTAGAAAATTTGCTGAGCCAAACAGCTTTGTAGTCTAAAAGTAGCTTGTCCCTTACCACCCTACCTGTTCATTACTGGAGAAGTATTTTTATCCTGGATCCCCAGCTTCCAAGAGATGCTATGCAGAGCTCCGCAGTGCAGAAGATGCTATAAATACATCCAGAGGCCCCTATGGGGAGAGGTCTCCAGAAAGAGCCACCAAGCAGCAGAGCAGCTTCTTACTGATGGTGATGGCTCTCCTTGGGCATGATTCCTGCCCCAGACAGAGGCAATGTGTGGCCAGTTTTCCCTGTAAATGTGCTTGGGTGCTCACCTCCTTCAGCTCGTGGTTTTCATGGGACACTTCTGCTTGGATGCTCCATGTGGTGTCAATAGTTTCCTGTGCCCCCTTTGGTCAGGAACATGCTTCTCCTCCATGGTTTCATGACTTCAGATGCATCATCCCAAGATCTTGGGCCCTCAGTGAAGAGAACTCCCAAGCTGTCTCCCTCAAAGCAGTCTCTGTGCAAAGACTTACTCATATCTAACTCAGCAATTGTAGGGATGGCATCTTAAAGCTCTGCCCTTGGATTAGTGGGATTAGCTCCTGAGATCTGCCCATTGCAGAACAGCTGAGCCTCTGTGCACCACAGCAGTGATAGCTCTGCCTGTGCTCCGAAAGCAGCAGAGCTAAGAGCTATTTCAGGTCTGGGTTAAGTGGAATATTTGCTTTTGGGCTCCACCATACTACTGATGTTTTACAGTTTCATGTTTTTGTTTGCTTTGGTACCCTCATGACACACACAGAGCTTTTTACATTCGCAGCAAAAGATTATTGATTATTTCCCAGACCTTATAGGGTTCTCCCTGCAGCTCCCTTCAGTAACCCCCTGCAGACTCATTCCTTCCTCAATGGACCTGGCAATGAAATTGTCAAACTGAACAGACATTGAACATTGCCACACCTGCCGTAGCTACAGTACAGAGCCCCTTACAATAATTTAGCTGAGGTTATAAGACCAGCACTTTGTCTAAAAGGAGCCATTTTTAACTCAACCCTTCAGCAGTACTTCAAGTAAGCCGTATAAATTACATACATCTCCTTGGTACGTGTTCAGTAGTAGGTCTCCCTTTATGACTAATGATTATAGGAAGCCACAAAATCACTCAGCTGCAGTGGGCAGAGCATCTTTCTCCATTCATTTCCTTCTGCTCATTCACTTCCTTGCAATGATTCAGGAAGGTTCTAAGAAAGTTGCTTCAGTGATGATTGATACAGTTATCGGGAATTACCAAAGAGCTTCATATTTGGAAAGAGCTCAAAAGGCATGCAAACTTCAAGCCTGTATTCAGGATGCTGCTTAGTATGCAAGCAGCAAATCAAGCTTGCACACCAGATTTTGATCAAAGAATGAAATTATACCAAGTTTGTGCATCTAGGAGAGTGAAAATAAAAGTTTAATTTACATGTATATGTATATACAAGTATACCTATTTTGAGATGACCTTTAATGGTACCTTCCAACTCAAAAGAGGTGTTCAAGGCCAGGTTGGATGGGGCCCTGAGCAGCCTGGTCTAATATTAGATATGGAGATTGGCATCCCTGCCTGTGGCAGGGGGGTTGGAGCTTGATGATCCTTGAAGTCCATTCCAACCCAAGCCATTCTATGATTCTATGATATATAACATATTCAGTGTTGTCTCTACTTTTGTACTGACAGTGGCATTGCAACAGTGAATTCAATTCAGTGTCAGCAGTTTCAAAGTCTCCTGCTGTACCATCACAGGCTCACTTCTAGGGGATGTTTATAGTAGTAGAACATCCTATGTTGAAACAAAATGTTTTGAGTGAGGCATCTAACAATGAAAGATTAAAAAGTAGTTGACATGGAGGTCTTTTTATTTGTATACCTACCCTGTTAACAATATTTTTCCATAGCCAAGTGGGCTGAAACCTCTATCCCTTTCTCCCTTCTGCTTTTTGCCAGTGAAAGATCCCACATCCCCACAGTTCTTGAAGTCCTTCAGGTATGGTGACCCCACCACCACCCTGGGCAACCTGTACCAATAATGACACAGCTGAAGCTAAAAAAAAAAGAACAATTAAAAAATGTTAATAAGTCAATTTGTCTGTCTGGAATTATTGTTAAAAGATCCTACCTATGCCTCCAAACCTTGCTTTTTTCCCCCATCTTAAACTCATCATTGCTGCAAACACATCATGCAGTGTTTCTCTGCCGTGCTGCTATTTGTATACCATCAGATTCCCAGTGCTTCTGTGTTCACTGAAGTGAGTGGGAGCTGTATGTATTTATGCATCCATAACACTTCCCATGGGAAGGTTGAACTGCAGCTGTCTCACTTTGCTTTAAATGTTTAGAGCAGAAGAGGGTGCTCTAATCTCTCGCTCTGCTCTCCAGGAAGCAGCCTGGCCAAGCATGCTGGAAATAAAATGCATTTTGTAACCACTTATCCCAGAGGGTCCTGACAAATAAAGCTGATCTCACTGGAACCCTCTGCAGCCAGCAAACAGAAATAGGGAATGCTTGGCTTCTGTTACCACACTCCCTGCAGAAAAATCTCCACCTCCACTGATTATAGAGAAAATTGAGGGAGAGCAGCATAGCAATGCTTTAGCTTTTTTTTTTTTTTCATGTCCTCCGAGCCTTAATTAAAAGCCCCAGCCTTGGAGGATCTGTCAGGTTCCCATGTCTGTTATTCCAACTGTTAATTACCGTCAACATTAAAAATATCCACCTCATGTCTAGTGTGTCTGGCTTCAGCTTCCTGCAATGGGATTTCACCCTGCTTTTGCCTGAGAAACAAAAAGCCAGGAAGCACAATAAATATCACCTCCCCATAAGCATTTGCACACCATAATTAGCTCACATCCTAGTCATCCTCTGCACAAAATAAAGAAATGTCTCCTTAAGGCTTTTGCCATAGAGCATGCTTCCAGGATTTCATCTTCATAACACTTTGGACACTCATCTTTTTAAATTTTCCTTATCCCTTTGTATTGGATAAATTAGAAATAGTATCCATGAGTGTCATTTTTTCATGGGTGAGTATAGAGCTGATGGCATCTTTTGCCACCTGTTTTTCTCCACTTATAGAACCATAGAATCATTAAGGCTGGAAAAGACCACTAAGGTCATCTGGTCCAACCATCCACCCATCTTCACCATGACCTCTAAAATTCTGTAGTTCACATGAGCACAGTTGCAGCAGCACTGTTTGCAAGCTCAGCTCTGCTTTCCTTAATACAAATGCCTGCCTTGGAAGTACGACGTGAATCTTTGTTTCAATGTATATGAACTTGCTGTAGGGAATCTGCCCAACAGGGGGTTGGACTTGATGATCCCCAGAGGTCTCTTCTATCCTCTATGACTCTGTGATTCTATGATTCTGTGTAACCTCATTTCGGTTTAAAGGACACTTCCTAAATGTGTCTGTTTAATGAGAGCTCCGGACTGATTTGCAAGTTTTATCAATAATGATTTTTCTGTTTTGTCTGAGATAATGTGAAACAGCTATTGAACAGCACTGGAGAAAAAAATGAGATCCCCCTGAGGCTCCTCTACCAAATGAGGCATCCTCATCCATTGTTTTATTTCAAGATATCAATTAATTAATCATTTTTATTTCCTTGTGATGTGGACACAATGTCTGTGAAGCACAAATTACCTCCCTCAAATATCACCTTTCATTCAGACGATGCCTTGCAGTATTTAAGAAGACAACATCAGCACTTGGTGTTACATTTCAGACTTGTGACTCAATAAAAAGTTATGTAAAATCAAGCTGATAAGATTTATTACCTTGCCAACCTCCCTGACTGGTGTTAACTTTCATCTTGTAATTCATTACCAATTCCTCTCCATTTTGTCCTTTCCTTGACTTTGAGTAAGCTTGACATCGACTCAATCTGACATCAGCTTCTTGGCAGGGTGGTACAGAAGGGTTTGACATCCCATTTTTTTTGGCAATGCTGTGTATTTTTGAGAGGAAATGTTCTGCTGTGCCATATTACCCTGTATTCAAGTTGTAATCTAGTATGTGGAATCCCTTTTCTTCTTTTTTTATCCCTCCATTTTGTCTGGTTTTGCTCCAGCACTGAAAAGTTCTGGAGAATCAGGCTCAAATAACTTCTTTCTGAAAATGGTTCAACTTAATTATCTTTCTTGTACTCTGCTTTCATATCTTGTGAGATCTGAAGTCTCTGGCACTGACGTTAGTGGAATATGTGACAATGCAGGTAGTTAGCACTGTCAATACTAAAGCTGGCAGAGACCAGCCTTATAACACCAGATGACGTCTTAATATATATATTTATTTAGGCACCAAAATCCAAGTGTTGACAACCTCATCTCCAGAACCTCATTATTTAGCAATAAATAGACAAACCTCTTTCGGGGAACATTTCCAACTTCTTAGAATCGCTCTCTGATTTGAACTAAGAAGTGACTACTGTTCACCATCTTCTCTACACGAGGCTTAATGAAGCAGGACCATTTCAGCAATTTAAAATTACATGCAGTAGGAGATAAGCATATCTCATGAAAAACACTTGCCCAGTGAGTCTGTAAGTTTGTTTTTTTTTTTTGCAACGTCTGTGTCTGGAGGCTTTAGAAGCTGCCAGGAGTTTTATCTGTGAACAGAGATATCAGGCAGGCCTGTCTCATAGGTAGAATGGCTTGGGTTGGAAGGGATCCCAAGGATCATCAAGGTAGTGAAGCTGAAAGCAGATGAACGTCTGATATATACTCTGCAAGTCCAGCCCTCACAAAGGAGCCTGGAAGGCAGCCATAACAGGTCAGTGACAATGAAAGTTTCATGGATGGCTTTAACAGAAAACCCGAGGAGAACAGCAAACCCACCCGGCACTTCTGGAGTTTCAGGAAGCTCTTTTTTAGAGGATATTTTAGAAACAAATGGTTTCAGTGCAGCATGGCAAAAATAAGTAAATAAATAAATAAAACCCAAACTAAATCTTCTGGCAGACAAAGAATGATGGGTTTTGGCCAGCTCTGTTCACGGTGAATGGTAACACGACTTCCAAATGCGTCAACCGATTCGTGAATGGCTGGCTGACGTTGTGTATGATGACTTACTCTTTGCTATGTTGCAAACTTCCCCGCAACCGCATAACCTCACTGGAGCGTTTATAAGATTCTGACAGATCTGATAAATTGAATTTCTCCCTAAAATAAAGTTTGAACGCAACACTAACTTGCATTTTGTTTACTTTCAGGCTCACAGATTCCATGGAGAAAACAATCCCAGAGCATCTTTTGTCCCGGTAGGTCCCTGCTAGCCTCTGGCAATTTTGGCAGCTTGAAGAAAATAGCCTGTTTTACAACTTTATCTATACATCTGAACTTTAAAATGTTTCCTGGAGAAGCATTAACTTGGATATTGAACTACAGCACAGACCACACACTATTACTATTACTATTACTAGGTGCTATTACTTCCTCCATCTCCAACCTTACACACAATTATACTCACCTTTGTACCCTGTTGTCAAGCTGTTTCGTCATAGAACAGGACCATCATCATCACTCAAAGGTTTAGAAACTGAGAATACACACAATTTGGCTACCTTGTTTAGGCTGCTTAAGAAAAGTGTACACTTCTTTCATAGTTTTCTGTTCTTCTTGCTGTGGGATAAAACAAGACTCAAGGGGTACATAGCCCCTATTTTAAGTGTAGACTCAGCCCCAACCCCCTTCTCTACCATCATCTGGGCTCCCTGCCACCCAACCTGTGCTTCATCAGAGCTCTCCTGTCACAGTGCACATTATTAATTTACCAGCAGCATACACAATGATTTCTTACATCCTCATTTTCTATGGTCCACATTCTTTGGGCTGCTGTGACAGTGTCTCGCAGCTCTGTCTCTCTTGACTCCCTGCAAAGCCTTCTCCCATGAAAAAAAAAGGGGTCTGTCCAAACTTTCCCACTGCCACTCTATTCATAGGGTTGGGCAAGTATCTGCTTAAATAACTGGCAATTAACTAGCCCTTTTTAAACTGGCAGAAGAGATAATCAGAAGGAATTTTTATTAAAGCCTTTGTGAGGACTCTCTCTGAAGGAAAGCAGCCTTGTTCTGGTTTCACTTCTTTTCCAGAGCCTGCACAGAACTCTAATGAGGGCCAATATCCACTGATTCAGAGCACGCCTATTTTTAAAGCCTTTTATTTGTCACTCATAAAGATAACCCTTGAGAGGTCTGCTTCTGAAGGCCATTCTGAGAACCCTGATTGAACTCCCTGTTCACTGCAGGAAAGCTGAACTAGATGGCCTTTAAAGGTCCCTTCCAACTAAAATGATTCCATGATTCAAATCACATGGACAGTTGCAGATGGTTACTTCACAGCACTGCTCAAACTCAGTTAATCCAACTAGAGTAGCTCATCTGCTAATCACTACTTCAACTCTTCAGTAAAGGGAATATCTGAGATAACAAAGCAAAACACCCCAGTGTCTCCTCTTTGTCTCCTACATGGTATAGATACAAACAGTCCTAACTGGGACCCAGCCATCAAATAACCAGCAATACCTACAGCTCACTTAGCCATGGAAGGAAAAAATAAAAAGTAAAAAAGAATAGAAAGCAAAGATAAATTGCTTTCAACTATGATGATGTCAACCATGTAATTTGGTTTTTCAAGGAGAGTCTAATGAAGACTGTTGCCAGATGCAAGTCAAAAGATTAATGCCAGTGCAAATATTTGTAGCATCATCAAATCATTTGAGCTGGAAGGGACCCTTAAAGACCATCTGGTTCAACTCCTCTGCAATGAGCAGGGACACCCACAGCTCCATCAGGTGCTCAGAGCCCATCCAGCCTGACATTGTGTTTCCCCAGGGACATGGCATCCACCTCTCTGGGCAATCTGTGCCAGTGCCTCACCACTCTAATTATAAAGTACTTTTTCCTTATATCCAGTCTAAATCTCCCCTGTTGCTGTACTTGAAACCCCAGTTCTTCAGGAGTCAGCCCTGTACAAGCCCCCAGGTATTAATCCCTCCATATGAAACACACTCATCCAAGCTAACACCTCGCTAAGTCCCTATTATCTGTTGCGGCACAGCATGGTACACTACAGCAGGCCAAGTGACCTCAGAGAGGGGAGAGAAAAAAACAAATCAGAACCACTTATGAAAACAGGCACTGAAAATACACAGCGAGGCACTGGTCAATAGCAACAGCCTGCTGTTGCACAGCACAACTTTAAAGTGACCATCACATTGGGCTCATTTAAGAGAAAAAAGTACAGTATTTTACGTAGATAAGGAAATCCTTCAGTGGCAGAGGAATTGAACATTGCAAAGAACATCTGTGGCTGAAAAGCCAGAGCATTTGCACGGCACTGTGGTGCTCCTTGAAGCAATTGATATGATGGGATGAATGGTGGTCCTGCAGCTCACCTCTTCTGGTGCCCATTTAAGGGAATTGATAATATCTTTGTCACTCTGGATGTGAAAGTGTCTTTGCTGATTAAAATTCCCTGGAGACCTACATCTCCTAAGCTGATAATGGTAAGCCTCTCAGACTGGCTTCGTGTTGTTCCACTGCCTCCAGCAGTGCTGTGGATGGGCAGCAGACACAAGATGTTTGTGCTATTTCACAGAGCTCTGCAAGACAGCATGGAAATCTCAGATGCTTGGGCCTACAGAGAGAAAAAGGAAGAGAAACAGACAGATCTGGTGAAAGAGCACATTCCTGAGGAGACAGAACCGCTGATCTGGGGCTGGGAGATTTTATGGGATTTGAAGAACTTGGATATTTTGGGTGGAGTCCAGATATGATTATTAGAGCTATGTCATCCATCCCTAGCTCACACTCCTATCAAAGAGCCTCCATACACTCCATGAGCAGAGATTCCAGCTCCACTCTGATGACCTCACCAGGGCTGATTACAGTCTTAGAGGGAAAGCTTTCTCCTACTGAGCAACCTGAACCTGCAGCTTCCAATCATGATGTGCCTCATTCCCCTTGTGATATTATGTGGCACTTTGAAGAACTGGGTCCTGTTATTTTTTCAGTCATCCTTAAGGTGCCAGTTGCTATTGAATGGAGGTCTCTTCCTTGTTGGTCTAAATGAACCTGTCTGATGCAGTGTTTCCCCATAACATGACTGATTCTCCATATATCACCCTCCACGGATTGTAGAGGATGGCCTTCCATACATAACCCCCACTTTCATTGCATCCCTCATTCAGCTGGGGGCTCAGAACAATTATTCCAGAAGCTGCATTTCCAATGCAGAGCAGAAATGCATCAGAACTTCACTGTAGCTTCTGGTCATGTGTATCCCAATACAACCGTTTGCTTTAATCACGGTGTGGGCTCGTATCTAAACAGGCCTCCATCAGTCCTATTAGTCAAAGGCCTCCAGACCTGCACTGTTGTTCTGGATTTATTCTGCCCCAAGAGCAGAAATTTGCACTTCTCCTTGTTGAAAAGCACAAGGATTCCGTTGGCCAAACCTCAACTAACACGAGGTCCTCCGGGATGGAAGGTTTTTCATTGATTGTGACCATCTATTCTCTGTGTTTAGATTTGCTGGTGGTGCATTCAGGATCACATTCTAATACCTGAGGTCTGGTATTCCTGGGCTACGTAGGCAGAACATTGCTGAGAAGTGGAAGGGGCTGTTCCCTCTGGCCATTGGGTTTTGTGACATCTCACTGAAGGATGTGCTGTCTTAGGAACAACCTTACCTGGCTTGCCAGGGCATATGGATGTCTGCAGGTTTCTATAGAGAGCTTCAGGGAAACTAATCAGGAATTGGTCAGACAAAAGAGAGAGGTCTGGTGACAGATCCTTCCCCCAGGTCCTTGGGCTGCCTCTTTCTCAGGTGGGCTTATTAAGGGAAAGAATGCAGGGAAGGCAGCCTACGTTTTGCTACTAGCACTACAGGCTTAATGCTGTGAAAAAGAGACACAGTTCCCTCTTTTCTTCTAAAGGAGCTGTTGGTAGAGACAGACGTGCTGCATTACACAATACACAACACTGGAGCTGGGATACTTTTCTGTGTTTCAGAAAGCATGAAACACTTCCAAGCCTGCATCTGGATCAGCATCAGTGAGAGTGATTGAAATACTAAGCAGATAATGCAGCAGGTGTGGCAGAAAGCTGTCACTTCTTTCCTGAGACTATAAACACATGTGAAAGCCACTTTTCGCCCCATGTTGAACAAGTTACACTGCTCTTCCTGAGCTAATTTAGAGCGTATAGATGAGGGTCTACCAAAGGATTTCTGCCTGGCTGACTGCAGAGGTGGGTATGTGGGTACAAGAGGAGAACAGTAACTTGAATCTTCTTCACTGGATACCAAGGTACGTCCAAAGAGGTGACTGTGATGCAAGAGGTGGGAGAAGTGGGTTCAAGGTTCCTTGTTTTAAAGATGGTTAGGTTTAAAAAGATTTTAAAGGTTTTAAAGATGATAGGCCACATCATTTCATCTATACAACAATAAGAAGCATGGCTGCATCACATTGTAAGGGGAGATAAAGAAGCATGAAACTATAAGGAGACATATGTCTTGAGCCAAGAAACACGCACCACTTCTTCTCATCCTTCTTTCTCTTTGTGTTTACCCCTTTCTCACCACCACAGGCAGAATAACACATATCCAAAATTTACTGGCTCTGCTACCACCCTCACGTGGTGGTGGCTTCACCAAAGCCATGACATGAATAGCAAGATAGAGTAAACCCAGTGCAACTTTGCCTTGCAACAGGATGTCCTACACAATCCTGCAGTTCACAGCTGCCAGCCTTGGACCTTCCCTTTTATCTCAGCTGGCCTCAAGCAGTACAGTGATGCCAAAAGTGGCTCTGATGCTGGGGGGCTTATTTCTCTTCTCTATTCTTTGCTTTTTGAAGAAGATCAAAACAAGCTGACATCTGGTTGCACTTCACTGCCATGCTGGTTTGTCATGTCGTTCTTCCACAGCCTTTCTTTTCCTTATTAATCGCCCCTGAGCCAACAGCAGACACGAACTCATGCCCCACACAGCCCACGAGAGAGCGCTCCCTCGCTGGTAGTCAGTACAATTTTCCAACTGGTTAAACTGGAAAACAACACAGCTGGGGTGGCTCGAACCCTGGGCTGCTCTCCAATCCCCTGCTCACCCCCAAATCCCAACAAAGTCAGCTCCCTGGGAATCAGACACTCTGCATTAGCATCAGCTCTGTCAGAGACGTTGCAAGGCTGTTTTAGGAAAGATATTTCTGCAGGACTCAGGCACTCGCCTGCAAAGCAGGAGGGCATGATGAGGGAGGGGTTTTCTGTTCTCCTAGCCACACGTTTTACCAAGTGCAAGTGTGATTTCACACTACATCATCCAGACTGAACCATCACCAGCAGAATTCTCATCCTTACAACAAGCTGAAAACAGTGCTGGTAAAATATATTTAATTGCTCTCAGCCTTTTTTTTTTTTTTTTTTTTTTTTTTTTGTACTTGGAGATTTCCTGTCCAAAAGCCTTGCTTATTCCAGTAAAAAACTAAGCATGGTGTGTTTCTCTGATTAAGTGATGAGCTGCTCTGTAGAGAAGAGTAGTAAGTCTCTCACAACACATCACTTTAATTAAGTTTCCCTTGTGGTGAGTGTCTGAGGATGACAGGCAGTTCAGAGGACTCCCCACATGCCAGACTTATTGCAACCACTCTTCATTTTATGCCAGTCTGAGTTTTTTCCTGCTCAGACGATTGCTGGGTCTCATCAAGCTGAGTGCCTAAGAGTCCTTGTGCTGAGCAAGTTAGAGATGCAGCCCCTGCTCACCACACCCTGCAGCTGCAAAGTAATGCTGTAAAAACACTTAATGAAGTGTAATGCTTGCAAAACACCCAGCTTGCTCCTCCAGGGAACAGGAATGCCCTCAGCTGTGATTAAAGTGATGCTTTGACCCAGGAGGGGGAAGGTGGTGGGTCTCCTTTCCTGACAACCTTCAAAACTATCTTTCCTTCCCTGCACTCCTTCAGCTGTAGGGAACCCCCTCCCAGCTATGGCAGGCAGCAGGCACCTCCCCTGCATTTGCTCTGGTGTTGGTTGGAGCCCTTCAGCTGTAGCCAGGATGTGTTCCCTGTCCACGGGTACCCAATCTCCTGTGGCAGTCATTGGATCCCTCAGGGAGCCTGTAGAGGTAACTCATCTCCCCCAAAATATCTGGGCAGCTCAATAGCTCTATTTAATGGCACCCCCATGTATTTAGTGACGTTTCTTAGAATCACAGAATGGCTTGGGTTGGAAGGGAACTCAAGGATCATCACATTCCAACCCTCCTGCTGCAGGTAGCTAACTACTGGATTTGGAGTTCTTGGAACAGCTCCAAAGGAAGGCCACAAAGATGATGAGAAGGCTGAAGCACCTCCCTTATGAGGACAGGCTGAGAGAGATGGGGCTTTTCAGCCTGGAGAAGAGAAGGTTCCAAGGAGATCTTATAGCAGCTTTCCAGTACCTGAATGAGACCTATAGGAAAGCTGGAGAGGGTCTTTTTATAAGGGCAGGCAGTGAGAAGATGAGGGGAAAAAATTTTAAACTAGTAGAGGGTAAGTTTAGACTAGGTACTGGGAAGAAATTCTTTACTGTGAGGGTGAGGAGACACTGGCACAGGCTGCCCAGAGAGGTTGTGGATGCCTCCTCCTGGATGTACTCAAAACCAGGCTGAATGGGGCTGTGAGCAACTTGATCTAGAGGGAGGTTTTCCTGCCAATAGCAGGATATTGGCACTAGATGATCTTAAAGGTCCCTTCCAACCCAAATCATTCTTTATTCTATGATCAAGCAGTAGATAAGGCTGCCCAGGGCCCCATCTAACCTGGCTATGGCATATCAATTAGCCCCAGGCAGATGTCTCAGGTGCTCCATGGCATCTCAGATGCCACAGGGTACTCCAGTATGGGTGTGTGGACTGAACCCAGATGTTCTCCTGCTCTTCCAGGCTATGTTTGAACATTCAAGGTCAGGCTAGACTAGGCTCTGAGTAACCTGATTGAGCTGTATATGTCCCTGTTCATTGCAGGGAGTTGGACTACGTGACCTTTAAAGTTTCCTTCCAACTTCCTGAGCATGCAAAGCAATATCTTGTCCTTTGAAAGCTGCGGTTTGTGTGTATGCACAGTGATCAGTGGTTTAATCTTCAGCAAGAGGCTGAGACGAGGACAACTGTCCAGAAAGGGAAGGTTTATAAAGAGGCTCCCAAGGCACCCCAGCTTGAGTGGATGGGCTAATGGGAGGGTTGACATTACTACTTAATCCCCCTGGTACAATGCTTCTATGTTAATATCTTTGATAAAGTACCTCCAGGCCAACAGGAGTGCAAGTGTCATCATATCCACGCAATAAGAAATGTGGCAAGAAGGGCCACCTTGGATCTCTGTTCAACTCTGTGATTGTCCAGAGGCCTTCTGGCATTCCCTTGCCAAGTCTTACTGCTTCTAAGGAACATATTTGGATTGTTTACTGGATAAAACACCTTACAACTGCAATTTTCCCCCTCCAAAACAGAGAGACATCAGAGCATGGCATGGTTTTGGGATGATAGCGTTGGGCTCTGTCCTTGCTTGCACCAGTGGGTGTTGAAATGAACCCATCACTCCAGTCAGGCACTAAAACAGAGGGATTAAAACACACTGTGCTGTGCCTCATTTCCCCAGCTACAGCCTGCAGACAATACCTCCTCACCTCACAAGGGTGTTCTGAAGACAACTGCATGAAAACATTGAGGCCCTTCATTGCTATGGAAACAGGACTCATTGCATTATCACAGAGGGGTGGAAGGAGTCAAGTTGAAATGATAGGGGAATTGCATTTGTGTCTCCTGCTCAACACTTACATGTAAGTCTTCATTCACTGGTTGCTTATACATAGGTGTTTATTCTCCAGTGTTCCTGTTGTGCATCCACCTACGATCTGAACACAAAACGTAGTCACCACTCCCTGTCCATGGGGCATGGTTTCCAGCCAGGGTTTTATTTAACTTTATCAGCACTCTTTATTTCTGAGATCTTGTAAAATACACAAGCCTCCTCCAGAGTTTGTTTATCTGGAAATGGCTTGTTATAAACATCCAGATGAGGATGTTAACTCCTATTATTTCATTGTCTGTCAGAAAAAATAGATAAATAATAGAAGAAAAGCAAGCAATTCCCTTGAGTGGACATCTGTGCCAATTCTAATGGTGGTCTGAGAAAATATATGTATCTATAGAAAAAGACAAATTTTACATAGAATGAGCTTTTGCAGTAAGAGAGAGGACAGTATCAAAGCATCTCTTCTGCCCTCACCCCCAGATGGACGCCCCTCCAGACAGACATCTCCCCTCACAGCACTCATCTCTTCACAACGAAGCCTTATTCCAGGGCAGAAGACATATTGTTCCAGGGAATGAACCCCTGACACCAGTTCAAACAGTGACTAAGCAGGGATGAGGTACTGTTGCAAAGGAGAATGAAGTTTATTGCTAGCCAAATTCCAGTTTTTGCTGTCATGGTGCCAAAAAGCTGTGTATTTAAGCACACTTAGCTTAGAGGCATTGCTCGTTTAGTTCAGGAGAAAAGGAAGAGTGATTATTCTGTTGTATCATGAACACAAGGAAATGTCTTCACAAAGTTCAGGGCTCCAAGCTCAGTAATGTTGCACAGACTTCTATGCATGAAGTGGAACAGGTCAGACCAAGGTCTTGGGGTCCTCTCTCATCAGTGCTGGAGGAATCAAAGACAGGATGTGGCTCAAGCTTCCCAGCAAAACTGAAGATTGATTAAGAGCTAGAACACAGCTTAGACTGATGTTGGGAATGAGGAAAGACAGGAAGAGCTGGAGAAAGGGCTCTCCTGCCGTTGCTGTTCCTTGACAATCTGCTGCCATAGACAACTGGCTGTATGCTTGGAGAACTCGACTTTAACAATTGGTCTTGATAACTGCAGTTTACTTACATCCTGAATTATTCTGAGCCAATGACATACAACACAATGTGCTGGGTGCAAGAGGACAAGCCATTTTCTGTTGACCATCACTCTTCCAAGCTGTGATATCTTCATAAATCTCCTTCATGCTTTGTATTGCTGCTAGTCACACTATAGAGTGAAGTGCCAAAATCTGCTGTGGATGTAGGGAGTGACACCAAGAGCAGCAAGATTCACTCCAGCATTCACTTACACAGCACAATGTTCTCTTCTTCCCAGAGCAGCTCTGTGTTTGCTGTTAGCATCTTGTGGGAGGAAATGCCAGCTCTGAATTCAGCTGTAGAGCAATAAATCATACAGTGTACCTCAGTTTTAGTTGTTTGATCTCTGCTGATGGCAAGCTCTGCTCTCAGCTAATTGTCCAGGGGAGCTTATTTCAACATTTCCTGCAATGTAATAGATATCAGAATCTGGCATTGACTTTTTCAGGATGATCTGTTCATTAGTCTCTGAATTTCTTTAGGGAAAATCAGAGGAGCACTTGACTAGAAGGACCACTGTGTTCATTCAGCTCATGTGGCTACAGCAGGTATGGTCTGAATCTGACCCAGGAGAATAACACGTCCCAGGGCTTGGACTCTAGCATGGATCTAACTTGTCCAGTCCAGTTATCTCATGCCAAGCAAACAGATGAGACAATGCTCAAGCTGTCTACAGAAGAGCTCAGGCTGATGACAATGCCTGAAGGCAGCATGAAGGAGACAACTCTGTTCTAGTGCAAGAGAACCAAGCAATACGGACACAGCCTGAATAGCATTATTTTGCTCCAAGGCTAGAGAATATTTGTTAGTAGAACGGGATGAGGCTATAGAGTCCAGATAGATTTGTAAAAATACATTAAAGAAATATCATGGCTTCCCAGAAGTCTGTAAGAAACCAAAAGCCTTCAGCAGAAAAGCTTGAAAGCCACAAGCCACATAACAAGATGGCTGGAAGAATCCAGAACAAGCACTTATGTAGGAATTAGGTACTGATTATGTTTCTGATTCCACTCCCTTGCCTATATCAGTGGTTGGATTTGTATTTAAGGTTTGTTAAAGTGGGTCACATCCCCAGACAGCAAAGGATAAGTGCTAGTCCTAGCTACTGCCACCCCATGCTGAGTCTTCTTTTATGGGTAGTGCAAACCTCTGCAGCAATTAGTTACGAGGAGAACACTTAATACTTAACTTTTAAGCAGCATAGATTTCCATATGTGTCTATTATATATGCAGAGAGTCATTAAATTTTTATTGTGCTTTTCTGGAGGAAAAGAAATACAACACAAAAATTCACAACGAAACAAGACAGCAAGCAGTGAAAGACTGAATATAAATGGGGTATGTTTATCTCGTATGAGACAGTCTGACTACAAATGAAACACAAGTGTTTTTAGGTCTGTTTACACAAAAGAAACTTGAGAGTCTTGTCTGATAGGAAAAGGGTGAAATCACTGAGGTCTTTGTTGACACTTTTGGTGTGCCATTAGTTTTGGTCTGTTGCATTTTCCTATAGATAAAGAGAGAAGGAGTCATGATGAAACAGCAGTAACACATAACAGAGTTGGAAACACACTGCAGCAATTGGAGCTCCCATCAAGCATTGAGCAATGAGGGTTCAGCATGATTGGATTTGGCTTTGTGTCTTGGCCCATTATAAAAAGAGGGATTGTTTGTAAAGCCCCAGTGTGGGATTAGATTTCCAAACTCTTCAAAGTCAGAGGGATGCTTGGATGGAGAGCAAAGGTTTGGGTTATTTGCTAAACAATAATAACAGCAGCTTCTGGTTGCTATGTTTGACCCAAATATTTCCTTAGAAACAAAGCACAACAGAAGCTGTTGCCAACTCAGATGAAGAAGCTGAAAATCAAAATGTAAATAACAACAGCCGTTTGGAGGGAAAAAGGATTACCATCATCCTGGTTAGGTAATCTGCAGGTGAAATTAGCCACCTTGGCGTCCGTTCAAATGACCTGTACAGCCATGAGCACTGTTGGAGGAATGGAGGATTATTTGCTGTTTCGTGCTGAAGGAAATTCTGAAGAAGTTTCAAGGTTTCAAGGAACAGCATGTTTCTTATTCACTTGGAAATTTGCTTCCAGATGGCATCCATAAAAAATATGCCCATAGTAGATGTGCAGGAAATCACAGAATCACAGAATATCCCGAGTTGGAAGGGACTCACAAAGATCACTGAGCCCAACCCCTAGATCCATGCAGGACCACCCAAAATCCAAACCTGACATCTGAGAGAGGTGTCCCAACACTCCCTGAGCTCTGGCAGCTCAGGTCTGTGCCCACTGCCCTGGGCAAACTGTTCCATGCCCACTACCCTCTGGGGGTGCTCCTGTGAGGTCTCCCCCCAGCCTCCTTTTCTCTCAGCCAAACAAACCAAAGAAACCTCAAACATTCTGTCATTCTGTGTCCAATATAGAAAATCACCACTCTTCCAGATCATCATATCCCTGGATGAACAGAGATAATCCTCACTTTTGTCTTTTTGTATTGCCAGGCAATGTATTCTTATCCAGTTCTGTGCACCGAAGTGTCTCCTGTTCAATTAGAGAATGTTGTAATCAGTGATTATTATGAATGATGGCCGTATGTTTACAGCAGGAAAGCAGGAAATAAAACAGCCCCAGGGTTTTCTGAGCCTCTTGGGCCTATCAGCTGTGTATGGGACTTGTATGAGGCATTCCCTGTAACCCACAGCACCTACAGGACAATGGTGGCTGTTAATATCTTTCACACTTCTGTCCCCAAATGATCCTATGTGCAGCAGCGGGCAGTCAACCAGTTGTCAAGGTACAACTTCAGCATACTTCTAGGTGATATTTATCATAGAATCATATAATCATTAAGGTTGGAGCAGACTTCTAAGACCATCTAGTCCAACTGTCCATTCCCCACCAATATTGCCCACTAAACCATGTTCCTTAGTACCACATTTACACGTTTCATGAACATCTCCAGGGACAGTGATTCCACCACCTCCCTGGTGGGGAGTCATTTTTTACCCAGCAGAGTCAAACCATGGGTTGCCAACTTTTTCAGGAGAATTCTATGGGAGATAGTGTCAAAAGCATTGTTGAAGTCAGGACCTTTTGCTGAAGATGTACTCCATCAACGGCCTTTCTCTTATCCATCAGGTGGATCACTTAGTTATAGAAGATGAGGTTGGTCAGGCAGGACCTGCCTTTCATGATTCCTTGCTGGCTGGGCCTGATCCCTTGGCTGTCAATTTTAGATATTGCTTTAACTGCTTTACAGCTCCACTGCTGTCTCCAATGTCTTTGTTTGTATGACATGGGTGTGGGTTACTTGTCCCAGCCTGTTTCTAAACTGAACTCTTTCAGCCCTAGCTAGGTGAATCTATTATGACTTTTCTTGCTGTGACAGACCCTATGTGCTTCCTGAAGATTCCAGGTATAGTTTCCAATGTATCAACAAAGGTTATAGCTATTTTAGATGCTCTTATCTCACCTGCAATGGCCTCAGATTTGGAGGAAGGATTTTCACACATGTTCTTCTTGTAGGAGAGTAGTCCAAGTATCTGAACATAGAAAGGTCAGAGTTGATTGAACTAAAACCAATGACAGCCAGCATGGGTGGCTGGCAACGACAGGTACATTATGAGCTGATTTCTCAAGGCCAAACAACGCATAAAATTTTCGGAATACACAAACTCCTACCTTTGGGGTGGGCTGAGCTTTCGATATCTCACCATATTCACCAAAGAGTGCTGCCTCGGCCACCAAATATCATTTGGTGCATTCAAATAATGCTGAAGACATTGCGGCCAAATCGGCTGGGAAAATTCATGGTCTTTGTTAGAAATACATCTGGCTGCTCTAAATGTGCAGAGATCTTGACCCAATGAGAGACACTGTTGTAGGAAAGTGACCAGTATGAGATATGTAATCCTCTGGGAGCAACACAGTGTTTTTCAGCATCTCAGAAATGAAAGAGCCAAGTGTCTCTGTCCTCAAGTAGCCTCTTGGGTTTCCAAAGGGAGAATACTTTAGTTTAATTTCTTCATAAGGGAGGAGAATGTGCTTTTCATAAGACAGGAAATAAACAGCCTTCCAAAATAATTTGATATTCACATGGCTGTCAGGGACATTTGCAGTTATCATAATTAATGCCAGCAGATGTGGGAAAGGATATTAAACCTTGTGTTTAATCCTCTGGCTATTAGACCATGATAACATCACAGTCTGGAGACACCCTCAAATTACCAAAGACCTGCTAAATCCATGCCCTGCCTGGCTCAGTGTAGCATCACTGTAGAGTGGATCTAGAAGCTGTGCACATTCGTGTATTCAACCTACTGTCTGGAAGTTACTCATCCCCTGCTATTGGTCTCACACATCCCTGGTCCTATAACCAGTCATGATTCATGGGACTGCCACAAAGTTCTCTCTGTTCCAGCTCTGGGGTTTTCACTGATGTGTTTACTGCTGCACAGTCACCTGTGCCATTCTATCTGATGGAAACCTTGTGCCCAGGCAAGTAATCTCTCATCTAAAGAGATGGCTAACTCTTCAACATTTTGCTGAGCATCTCCTGGGCTACGAAGAAATCTGAGCCAGGACAGGAATGGGGAGTCCTGCTACTAACAAATTAAAGGTGAAAGAATTTGAGAAGAAGAGAGGACTTGAATGTCTCTCTCTACAATCATAGAATCATAGAATGGGCTGGGTTGAAAAGGACCACAATGATCATTTAGTTTCAACCCCCCTGCTATGTGCAGGGTCACCAACCACCAAATCAGGTTTTTTCGGAGACTCCCTGCTGATTCTTCCCATTAATGTGGCACTGTTTCTGCATTTCTGTCATAAGGAATGATTTATTTCCTGGTTAAGGAAGTTATAAAAGTACCTGGGAGCATAAATTTTTATGACAAGCCAATTCACATGTAATCAGACTAGTTATATCCCTCTCTATCATTCCTTCCTTCCAGGGAAAGATTCCTCATCACATCAGTTCTGCCACCTTGAAATCCCTTTCAACCACTGCCCTCCACATTGCTGCTCAGCATCTTGCTGCCTGCCAGGTTTTGTAGTGATTCCTGGAATGGATGTGGGGCCGTCTGGGGACAGCACTGTGAAATGTCACCTTCTGTTGGTGACATCACTCACCTGGTCTCATTTTTTAGGCTATAACTCTGTTGCTCCAAACAACGCAGGGAGAGGTCTGAACTTGAACACCTTCATATTCATTCAAGCCATATCCAGGACTTTGTTTAAAGCTTCTTTTGCTTCTCACTGAAATGAGAATAAAATTTCACAATATGATGGACAATTGTTAGAGAGCTGCCAGTTACCTTACGAATTTTATAAAACATTTTTTCTAATGTTATTGCCTGGGAAGTTTAGATATAAATAGGTCCCCTGTTACTTGTCATTTCATCTCCTCCTGTTCAACATCCAATGTCATGTGTGGTTACTACAGCAGCAGCTTTTTGATGTTTGCAGACTGAAGATGGCAATGCACAGCAGGGCACAATCAAAAGCAGCAAAAACATTGTTTGCCCTACTTTCCTAGGGAAATGAGTACAATGCAGCCGTTCTACCTTTGTGATTTCCTCTACGTTAAGTGTTTTTGCCTACCTAGCCATTTAATGTTCTTTTTTACCCAGTAATTTTTGGACGTGCTGCCCAATTTCAATCACTTCTGACAGAGAAGTAGAAGCCTTGATGGCGTTCTCCAGTTAAAGATTTTCTGTTAATAGCGGAGAAAATCTTTACTGATATTCCAGAGGGAAAGGTTACAAGAAGTTTTATTAGACATTAGAGGATTAAGCACAGAGACCCATGGGAAGGCAGATTTCAGTAACTCAGAGCAACCCTTCATAGCGCCACATTACTCTAGTGAATATGGGTGAGGGGTGGAAATACAGAGATACCAAGAAGTACTACTAAAATTGGCTATGGTAACACATCTCCTAAAGTGCTCATTTGCTTTTGAATGTTAAATATCACCTTAAAAATTTCTAGTCTACCTTTTGGCTTTTTTTTTTTTTTTTTTTTTTTTTTTTTTTTACATAGAGGACAAAGAACCTCATTTGAGTTTGCATTGTCTGTAGTGTTCTTCTAATGTAACTTGCAAGTTAAAAGTAAAACAACCTCACAGTCTTTAAGCCAGGTCCATGCTGGTGGGACATGTGTCCATTGGGAAAAGGGTGTTATTAATTCAGGTTAACTTTAGACAAAATTCAGCACGGTTTGCAGACACGGTTCCCCATTTTGACTAAGGGCCATTTTTTTTGCTGATGGGTAAGGCATTACAAAGGACACAAAGTTGAAGTCAGAGGTGTGTGGAAGAGCTTTTACTCATTACTCACTGACAGTGCTGTGGTAGTACTTCAAATCCTTGCCATCCTGAAAGAAATTTAAAACAGGGCTTTAGGCAAAAGGCAAGAGGTGAATATACAGGGAAGAAAGATAGTACCTTGGAGCTGACCCAGATGGTAATAAATGAGTAGATCAAAACTTCTGTCAAGTAACGTTCTTTGAGTTTTTGGTTTGACTTTTATAGAGAGAGATGGTGCCTGCCTTCTACCTCCAAGACAGCAACAACTTCCTGTCTGCTGGTTCCAGTATGTGACACAGAGACTGAATCCAACCTTTGGGGATGGTGCTGAGTTTCAATCTCAGTGAGCATTTGTGGGGCCCATGTGACCCTCAAAAAATGTATACTGCTGTTGCATCCCTTTCTATCACCTTGCTGCTCTCCTTACTCCTTGCATCAGTTTGAAGAAATGGGGGACATGAGGCAGAAGGGAGCATTATTTCTAACAGCAATCCTTTAAGCCTCGTGTGAGCACATCCTGCATAAGAAATCCTTCTGTCATAGCTTTCCCATGCTCTGTGACCCTACAACCTAGTTCAGCTCCTCCGATAGTCTCTTCCTTGTGTCCACACAGCTTTGTCCAAGAGCTCTTTGTCAAACCCCTCCAAGCAGGGCCACAAATGGTTATGAGACATCTCAAGTGGCCCATTCTAGTGCTTCCAGCTGTGACATCAGCATGAACTCTCCTTGATCAAGCTCAGCAAATCCCCGGCACTGGCTTTGCCTGCCCACACAAGACATCCATTATTTAGTCTGTTGATATAACCCCCTCCGACACACCCCCACAAGGCTGTCTGGAGCTCCTTGACATTTCCGTGCTCCAGGATAGCTTGGCAACAACAAGTAGCATGCAGGAGACAGCAGGACTTCATCTGAAAAAAGAGAGGCTGTTGAGAAGTGCTTGATGCAGTTTTACTGACCCAGTAGGATGGGCCAAAACAATGCAGAAAAAAAGTTAAAGAGAACACAACATTCACATCCAAGAAGCCTTTCTCACAGTGATGATGAGAATATGACACGTGCCTTACTTAATTTCTTTTTCTGACAGTTTTGAAATGCTTGGATAAAGCTTTTCTGGTATCCCAAAGAGGTATTTTCTAGCAAAATGCTTATGTATAGTGCTTAAGTCCTCCATGACACAACCTGTATTGCCTTGGGTTACAGGAGAGAACTGCAGGAAGGAGCCAAGGGAACAGACACAGAAGCTGAAGCTGCTACTCTTTTTCTGTATCGAGCTGACTCATAAGATAACTAGCCTCAGGACTTCTCCAAAATGTTGAGACAGAGGAGCAGATTTGCCCGTGCTGCTTCTCCCATCCATCATGCAAAGCAGAAGTGATTTCTTCAAGGTCACCTTGTAGTAGAAAGAGTGTGGAACTCAGATTTTTTGCCTTCTCCATTGAGACACTGCTGGCTTAAGAGGCATCAGGGACTGTCATCAGTAGAGCTTCTCATTTTCTGAGGTTATCTTAGGCACCCAGGTGGGCTAAATGACTCCTGACCATCTCGCATGGCACAGCAGGAGAGCAGATGGTACCAACACACAAAGAGGGCTATCCTGTTCCCTGCAGCCATGCACAGTCATCTGCAGTGGAAGGGCAGAGATTCTGGATTGAATTTCTGTCCAGTACTGTATTGCAGGATGTGCCCACCCTTCAGCCTGTACACCCTGCAGGCCTCCTGCAAGCCCACCAGGATCAGAATTCATCAGGGCCACCTCCTGAGACTTTCTCAGACTCTTCTTCATGTGCTTGACATGTCCTTCGACATCCAAGCTAGGGGATTTGTCTCCAACTACATGGTTTTACTGGAGCACCTTGGGAAAACTGGTGTACCATCTGGCTGTGCTTACCTGTAGCACCTTAATGGAGAAAAATTATCCATCCACGAGCCTTCTAACTGAAAGTCATTTTACGAGAGAAATCAAATTATTGTCTCACCCACTACTTCCAATTTACCTGCCAGTTTGTCTTGCCCAGGATGTGCCAAATGCAGACAGAACTTCCAATAGTCACCAGGTAGCAGGCAGAGAGTACAGGTGCTCTCTTTTGCTGCCAGTTCAGCTAAAATAAACCGGCAAAGTCTTCCTTCAGCTGCCAATGGATTTTATAGCTCCCTTTCTCTGGTATCAGAATGAGTTTGACTTTTTTTTTTCCCTGTGGTCAGAGGTGACCTCAAAACAACACATCTCTCAGCTCAGGCTGGGACCGTGCAGTACAGTATCAGTGGTCACAGATTCATGCTTTCATGGACACCAAATTTAGTGTCTGTACAAACACTAAACATAAAAACGTAAAGGTAAATGTGAGTGCATGGCTTCAAGGATGCATGCCATGTGGGGATTACGCTCTCTCAGCACTTATTCTACCTTCAATTCACTCACAGGCAGTGCAGCAGACTGGAAAGAAAGGAGAGCTTGCCTACAATTTTTCCAGTTTGAGGTGCTATCTGACATAGCAGTTGCTCTAAAACTGGAGTACTTGCAAACCAGTTTGATGTCCAGATCACAAAGATGCACTGTGCCCACTGAAATCAAAATACCAAGGACTTAGATTAACTCAGCAAGGTGTAACAAGTCACAATTTGTTTTTTTTCTTCATCATCAATCATCCAGCGATGGGCAAAGGACATTTTGTCCTTGATGATGTTTGATGAAGTAGATTTAAGCAGACAGGACACTGGCCCTGACAGCATAATGTTAGTCTGTCTAGTATTCAGATTTTCTATCTACCGGTCCCTAGATGGATCAATGTGTCTCCCAGATGTACATCCCTGTTCATGCAATGTTGTTTTTTGTTTTCTTGTTGGTAACCTTGTGCTTGGTGTGTGCACATCTAATTATATTTTGTTCAAAGAGAGAATGTCAGCAAGCACTGACATCCATCATCAAGGAGTGATGAATATTCCCATCTCTGGAAAGAGCACAACTAAGAATGGGGAGTATCTACAAGTATGAAGTTAACACAGCACACTAATGAAAGATAAATATGTAAATTAATAAATATTATGATAATGATAAACCAACACTGTTACTCTTTTCTTCTGCTGAACTGCAGCAATAAAGGGACAATGGCAGTAAAGGAGGGGAAAGAAGCATCCAGGTGATCAGAACAGGAAACAGAAAAAGTCTGGTTTCAGTTCTGCTGGTTGCTGATCTTCAATCTTGGAGAGAGCTCATTTTAACCATCTCTATTTTGCACTGGCACTTTCCTACCTCTTCTTCCTCATTGCTCATTCTTTATGTATGTTTCACTCTCTCCTGTTCCTCGCAGTCTCCTGAAAATGTGTGGATCCACAGCAGAAAGATATCAAACTTCAGTGGACATCTTCAACAAGCTGCACAGACAACAAAATTTTAAGTAGGTTTTATGTAGGGAAACTGAATATGTTTATTGTTTTTGGTGCTGTCTCTTTCTATAGAAGATTTTATGATAGTGTGGCTGCTGGAAAGGTTCTTGGTGTAGGCTCTTGTTGGAAAATGCACTATATGCAAAATGTAATGTTGTTGACACAACTTACAGATGACTGAAGCTCATCAACAGTAGCAAACAGCTGGTGTGAGTCAGGATGCAAATTAGTTTTCCATGGTAGACAGGAAGGCACAAATAATCATCTCAAAATGTAGCAGTAGAGACCTACTTCTGTCATTTAGGATCCTATGCAATTCAGGGATGTAAACTCTCTTGGCCACATGGGAACTTCTTGTTGGAAACAGCTCAGATACAATCCCTTTGGAGTCAGGATTCCTGCCATTTGTTCTCACAGTTGGGATGATGCTAAATAGTTCAAACAGAATTGCACTGAGCATAAATCTTTGGTTTACTGGCTCAGACGAGAATGTTCAATTTTCATTGGCCTTTTTGGTTCAGATGCCATGGGAAGGCAGCGCTGGACCCTAATTATAGACATCTGTGAGTAATGCATTTCACAGCTGCTGTGCTATAACAGGCAGAGAAAAGCTCAGACAGAAGCCAGAGTTTTCATGGCATGCTGGATGCCGACTGCCAGGTCTCCACTTGGTGCAGAGTGGTTTTTCCCATGGGGAAAGCAGCCAATACCAATGTCTCCAGAGGCTGCAGAGTGGTAAGAATAAAAATAAAATAGCCTTAAGCAAGAAGTCAGGAGACAAAAGGAAGAATATTGTAGAATAAAAGGTGGTTATACTGCACTGCTTGGTACCTCTCCCATCACCATGGGGCTATAAAGTAGACAGGAACAACTGTAGGTATCATATGGAAGGAGACGTTGTTTAGGCCAGTCATGGTCCTGAGATACCTTGTGTCCTGCCTGCCTCTCCATCAGTTTTATATGTCCAGCTTTCTCTTCACTCTGTTCCCTTGTCCTCAAAGATGTCACACTGCAAGCATCCCTGGAGCCTTGGACTCTGGCAGTGGCAATACCCCTCTCATGCACAAGTACATCTGATGGCTTAGAGCTAGGTGCCAGCTATAAATAGTGTGACCACAACCTGAAAATACACAGAAGGACCCAGCTGTGATGGCAGAGAGCTGTCACCATGTGCAGGAGATGCTGCTTTCCCTGCCACTGGCAGTCCAGGAACAGCGGCTGTGAGCTGTCCATGGAAGGCGTCCAAGTCTCCATGTGTTCAGACAAGGAAGAATTTGAGCTCAGCCCCCCCCCTTCCTCACAGCCCCTGCTATTTCTATCTCCCTTTCACGCGTGTGTGTTTTAAATAGATGCAGCTTTTAAATAGCCGTGACTTCAGATGTTAGTTTTCAAATAAAACTAACTGATGAACTGCGGGCTCCAGACTAAGTCTAGACTGCTATAAAATGAGCTCCCTGGGGCAGAGCCTGGTCTCTCCTTATAGCCCTAGTCCTAGGAACTGGCTGGATCAAAACCAAGACACTCAGGATGTACTGTACCTGAATTATTTGGTGCATGGTTTTGTTCTTCTTTAAGTAACTGGATTGCAAAGTTCTTCCAAATTTCTGGAAGTTCCAAATTTTTGCTGGAACAGCTGCCCAGAGAGGTTGTGGATGCCCCATCCCTGGAGGTGTTCAAGGCCAGGTAGGATAGGGACCTGGGCAGCCTGGCCTAGTGTTAGACATGGAGGTTGGTGGCCCTGCATGCAGCAAGGAGATTGGAGCTTGATGGTCTTGGGATCTCTTCCAAACCAAGCCATTCTATGATTCTGGAATGAGCATCATTTGAGTGAAATGTGTCCTTGTAAGGAGCATTTGGCAACGAAGCTATGGAAGGAGGGATAGGCCAGCATCTGGCTGGAGGCAATGAGCAACAAATGGGAAGTATAGCTGTGCAGAGCTCGCCTCCTTGCTTCAAACACATACATTAGATTATAGTGTTTGTGGTGTTTTACAGTTCAGATGAGGAACATCCAGTTCTCCAGCAGCTTCCACCCAGTTATAACTAAAGCTTACCCTGAACCAAAACTTCCATGCCTCTGCCAGCAAGAATTTATACCAGATCAGATCACACCTGTATCTAAACTGAGCTTATTAAACAGACCAGGCCTGAGTTGCTTTGCTAGTAGTCAGATTCTGTAACTATCACACAAGGATCAACAATTTCTTGAAACCAAAACAGCTTTTCTGCCAGGCGCCATTCCTGAGTCCTGGGATATACCTCCCTTACCCTGTGAGCATTTTCCAGTGTCCTGCTCAGCCAGTGAAGATGGATTTGAAACAAAAAGATAACTCGGTCTTTTTTCCTGAGTTATCTTTGCTAACTGGATTACCAACTGATACAGGAGATGAGAGAAATGGTGGATCCACAACCAAGGAGGCTGTGGATGCCCAATCCCTGGAAGCATTCAAGGCTAGGCTGGATGTGGCTTTGGGCAGCCTGGTCTAGTGGTTGGCAACCCTGAACATAGCAGGGGGGTTGAAACTAGATCATAATTATGGTCCTTTTCAACCCAGACCATTCTATGATTCTGTGTTGGTTTTAAAACCTGCAAAATGCTTCAGCTGTTAAAAACATCAGCAGTTCTGCATGCTGAGGGAAGGAGGATCGGGTTTTTCTGGGCAGAGCTTGATGCAGACTGGCCTCATAGCATGCATTACGATGTGTGATGCTGTCCAGAGTTACAACTCGCTCAGCTCCTGTACTCCTTCAAGTCTGGAGTACGCTGAGCAGGGTGCGGCACTCACTGACGCATCTTTCCTTGACACAACTGGCCTTGACCATTGCTAGAAGTAGGATTTGGGCTGGAACAATATCCATAGACCGCAGGGCTGGCTGTTTGGTTTGTCTTGGCAGTGGCCCTGCAGAGCTGATATAACAGTCTGGTTCCTCCAGACATGGTTCAGAAGGAAGAGCTCATCAATCCGGTGAAGTAACTCGAGTCTCCACACTAGGGTGGGGCAAGCACGTATTTTTTAACATGATAGCTAAGCCAATGCAGTCCTCGATTAATTCATAAAACAGGGATGGTACAAGAAGTCCTGAAATTCTTGGCTTCTGGCAGAGATGCTTGACAGCATCATACCACGTAACTTTATACAACCAACTGCACCTTGGCCCATCTCCCCCGTAGGGACACTTCTAAGGATTGTGTGAGAAATTCCAGCAATGAAAACCAAGCAAGTCCACACAATCTCATCCAGAATTTTCCTGTTCTTCACACATATGCCACGTAACAAGACCAGGATTTCCCTTCACTTCTGTTTAGGGACTTCAGAGGTTTTAGTCTTTATTTCCTTCAACTGAACAGATACAGGAAAGCATTCACATCACCTTCTTTTTAGGGTGGTCTCAATGTGGAGAAAAGAGGGTTACAAAGCTATCAAACCCCACAATACAAAGCTGTTCTTTGCTGTGTGCAAGTGGGATGATTAAAGCTCCTATAGCCAGTTCCTGCAGGTTGAAGCCAGGACAGTTTTACTGCATAACTTAAGTTTTTATGCTTTGTGCTATTGCTCAAGCAAACTGCATTGCTGTTGTTGATACCCTGATAGGGGAGCTTTGCTGTCTGAGTTCTGCCAGCATAGTGAAAAAAAAGTGTAATGACTGACACAGCCACAGACAACATATATGGCATCAGGCAGCCCATACTACAGTCCTTTCAGAGACTGCAGTGCCTCTGGCAAAGGCTGAACTGATCAGGTTACACATGTGCACAGCAGGCTTAGAGAGGGGTGTGTTTAACAGAAGAGTTTTGATTCATCCTGGATATAGTCTAATCTGGCTAAAGCACAAGAGTTTTTCACAATTATTGGCCCATAAGGAGCCACAGTTCACTCTCAGCGCTATCAGCTCTTACCCCAAACTCTGCAAAACTAGAGAGCTCTACAGGGACAGATGTCAGCACAAATCCAGTAAGAGTCCCTGAATCCTGATCCCACAGTAGATGTGCTCAGCCTGTCATCTCCACCCAGACTTCAGTCATGGGGTTGACGCAGATGCTCCCTAACTCAACATCAGATGTGCAAAGCCTCACTGAGCACGTTGGCATAGCTGGGGACAGGTAGGACAAAGCTGCTCTGCTGTGATCAAACACCTTTGGGGTAGCCTCCACTTTTAAGCCACAGCATTTAGGGATGTGGTTTAGTGGGCATGGTGGTGATGGGCTGATGACTGTACTGGATGATCTCAGAAGTCTTTTTCAATCTTAATGATTCTGTGATTCTAAATCTCAGGGGTATGACAAAAATTTAACATCTGATCCTTGCCTCTGATCAATGCCTTCTTGTGTCTGGATAACTTGTGAAGGGAGTGACTTCATCTCTATACACACACTGTAGATAAATCCAGTCTCACTAATTATGGTCTAATTGAGGATAGAAGGGTAGAAGTTTTCTTTTGGTACCCGTTCATCTCTTAGAATCATGGAATAGAATCACAGAATGGCAGAGGTTGGAAAAGATCTCCAAGATCATCTAATCCAGCTGTTCATCTACCACACTATGCCATGTCACTTCATACAACATCTGAATGTTTTTAAGCACCTCCAGGGACGGTGACTCAACGACCTCTCTGGGCAGCCCATTACAGAGCCTGACCTCTCTTCTGGAGAAGAAATTTTTCATATTATCCTATCTGAACCTCCCCTGACACAACTTGAGGCCATTACATCCTGTCCTAATGCTATAGAAGCACCCAGCTTGCCACAACCTTTTCATGCTTTGGTGTCATTTTAGTCCAAGGGGGAACAAATCTTTTCTTCTTCTAGTGGAGGACTGAAAGGAATTAGTAAGACATCACATGTAGGACACGTCAAAGCCTTCAGCTGAAAGCCTTCTTCCACAGTCACATTCTGACTCCTTTGCTCCTGAGGAGCTCTATCCCATTTACTGCAGACACATGGTGGAGAAAAACATCACTCAGCAGAAATGACAATATCAAGCCCCCAGCACTAGAAATGTTTCTTCTAAGGGCTCAGAAAGCTTTTCCTGGAGGAGAGCACCAGCAACACTGCTTCAGCTCAGCTGAGCCTTCCCTGTGTTAAATAACTCCTGCTACCTAAAACTGTAGAGATCTGAGCACTTGCCTTCCCCCTCCCCAGGTCTCCAATGCTGGGGGCCCTCCAACATCTCATTAGGTTTTCTTTATTAAGGCTTTATGTACAATGAAGGGTTTTGTAGTGAAGTGATGGAGGGCAGCCAGTTGTGTGGGACTCTTTGTCTTAGGTTTTGTAAGAGCAGGTATTGTGAAGGCATTTGACGTGCCCAGTAACAAAAACGTAAAGGCAATTTAATGAAATATTGCTTTTAATTGGGGATATGGAAGGAGAGGAGGAAGAAGAAATTGCCCGGATGAATTGGTGCCTGAGAGCTCAGGTGGGAATTTATTGTACTGGTTCCCAAGCCTGCCAATTGCCCATAGCAACATATTGTGTGGGAACCCAGCATCCACTGCAGAAGTGATGAAAGGTCCAGAGATGAAGGCAGAAAAGTGGTTGAATGGTTTGGGGAGGGAATGGCAACTCCAGGTGGGCTTCAATTCATACAAGAAGCTTTTAGGGGAATTCTGTTGCACACCACAGAGGCCTGTAGAGCAGTAGAAGTTTTGAGTCCCTCACTGGCTAGGAGGTGATGGGTTATCAGCAATTAAATGTTTATGAACACTTGAACACATGAACATTGTTTATGAACACATTATGAACACAATCTGCAGAAAGCACAAAGCACCTGCCCTAAAACCAACATCTGTTCCGATGGTGTAAAGTTGATCAGCACAAAATCACCACTTATCTTACATTGGCCAATACATAAGAATCCAAAACCTGAGTGCTGCTCTTGACTTCGGCTATGGCCTGGCTCTAATGGAAGTTTAAGATGGAGAACAGGGTGGGAGACAACAAATGCAATTTGAGGTATCCAGGTGGATGCTCACCTCTTCTAGTCCTAAAATCTGAATTGCTGTGAGTGACTGTGTGTGTTGGTGGTTTCTCAGAGGGAGAGCAGCAGGCAGAGAAGGAAGAGAAGTCCCAGGAAAGATATTGGAGGTGATCACCCCATATTATGCAGAAGAAAGTGACCTTCTCCCAAAGTAGTTTTACAGATGGGGCAGGATTTGATGGTGGTGTATGGAGGAAAATTTACATCTCTCATTGTGGTGCATCAGGAAACAAAGATGACTGGTGAATATGAATTGATCTTTACTCCTCCTGTTGACAGTACTGAGTGTGTTGGGTGAGACAAAGCAAACACAACTCAAGTTACACCTTCCCCCTTCTCCTCACACTCCCCCCAAAAAAGAAGCTTCCTGTGATTTCGTTTCAAGCATGAGAAGGGAAAACTTTAAAACAGTCTTCCTGGGAGGTCCTGAAGAAACAAGGCTGTCAGAGGAGGCAGCCACTTGCCCTTCTGATTTGAAATACAGCTAATTAGCTCTGACGCACGGCGCTTCAGATCTGAGCAGGACGCAGAGCTGCCGGGTTTGATATTTCCAGGCCTGTCAGCCTGTGCATTAAAAAGGAAATGAGCTCCATCACAGTGAGGGAGCAGCGGGACTAATGAGGCACCCTGGGGCCATTTGGCAGAATGGGAGAGAGACCGCCTTGATGGCAAAGCCTTCCTTGTCTGGCCTCCTGGTGGGACCCTATGAGACAGAGTGCTGCTAATGGAGGGGAAATTCATCCTCCAGCTTCCAGGGGACTCCATGGGGATTCTCAACGGTTGAAAGGAGCACTGAGAAGAAAGTGGTCCTCTAAAAGATCACAACTGTACAGCGAGGTGCAAACTTTACGCAGCAGCATTCTCTCAGTACTACATGATACAAGAGGATGCAAGAGGATTTGAGATGAAAGAGGATGAAATGTAGTGGTCATTTGGGGGTGCTAAGTGGGAAACAGGAGTTGCTTCTGTTTCTTGTGCTGGGCATGGTATAGGTGCAACTTCTTTGATCCTCTGTGCAAAAACCTGCTGTGTTTGGATTACGGTGCATGCTGACGGTATTAAAGTCCACCTGCAACTGGGAAAAAACTGCATTCAGGGGTGTCAATACACTTATCACTGGTGAGGTTGTCAAGGCACAGCTACTGCTGAGAATATTGAGGCAAGTAAAGCTTCACTGGGATGTAACAAATCTGGGTGTCAGAACTTTGCCACTTAAAATAGGAGAGTTTTTCTAATATGCAAATGGAACGAAATTGGAAATTGAGCATCTAAATTCTATCTAAGGGCCAAGTGTCTCCATATAAGGGTTTGTAACTACTGGAATAAAGTACTGTTTATTGTAGAATCATTTGAGTTGGAAGGGACCCATAGTCATCTATTCCGACTCCCCTGCAATGAATATGGACATCTACAAATAGATCAGGTTTCTCGGAGCTTGGTTTATCATTAAGCCAATTTCAATGACACCACTGGTCCTCAGAAACCAGTGTTTAAGCTAAACTAATCAGTAAGCAAGCCTGACTTCTTCAACCGGAGTCATAGACCTGACACAGAGGTTCTCCAGGTGCTTCATTAATAAAAGTGATGCCACTATACCAAAACAAATCTTTCCTAACCAAGTCTGCAGCACAGGTCAGGAGGCTATTGTTGCCTTTAATTGGTTATGTATTGACAGCTGCAGCATTCTGTTGGTCTTTGAGGACTCCACTCCCTTCCTGGAGAGAAGAGGAACATAGTGGAACTTCATGCTGCTGGTGGTAGACGCAATGCTTGCATCCAAGGCCAGAGAGGTGGTAGATATATGGAGACATTCAAGGTCAGGCTGGACAGGGTTCTGTTCATTGCTGGGGAGTTGGACTTGATGACTTAAATATCCCTTACAACTCACAAGATGGGAAGGACAAAGGGTGTATGTTGTGAAAGTCACTAGAATGAGGCCAGCTAGAAGAGATTTTCATTTCATTGCATCACTGAAGAAATCTCATCCCAAAGGGAGGGCTTAGTGAAAGACAATATTATTCAGGTAATCTGTCGTTATGCTTCGGAGAGCATAAGGAGTTTACATGAAAGGGTGAGAAAGCCATTTTTCACACGGTTGAGGGTATTGTACAGCTCACCAGCTGCATACTGGGAAGATTCTCATCTTCCCAATGAGCAGTTGCTATCTGAGAAGATGGGATTAACAGGAACAAAGGTCTGGCAGGACCACTGGGCTGTAAAAATTGGCTTTGTCTGAGCACTAATTCTTTTCCCTTTCCTCCCCCTTGAAAACACTTATCAAAACAGATCACAGCTCTCTGTCCCACCAAATTGGGAAATGCTCTGCTGTTTGCATTGAGAGGTAGGCATGTGCAAGCAGAAGTCAGAAGTGATGGACTTTGCTTGAGCTGGAAGTTTGCAATGTTGTAAAAATGTTGTAACACTTAGCACAGCTACTGAAGCAGATAGAAGATAGAAGAGCAGCCCTTATCTCAAAAAAACAAAGAAAGGTACCCATATGTTGATACTGCAAATGAACTCAGCCTCCCACTTGCACAAGCCCAGGCTTTTAGAAAAGTTTTAGATTTCAGAGTGCATCTGGCATAGCCATATTCCTTTGCCCAGCAGCAGTTTTTTACCTTGTTCCATGGAGCAGATCCTGTATGTCAGGCATGGGAAACATTTAATTGTGTTCTAAGAATTCTTGATCTCAATCACGTACGTATGATTTGCATCTTTCTTTAAGATGCTTTCCTTTCTTTGCCCTCAGTTTCATATATAGCCATTTCCAGGGTGTTCTGTCACCTCCATTAACTTGTATTGGACATGTCCTGTCCAGTTCTCATCTTGCTCTTTTTTTCTTTGTAACAGAGATAAATATTTCCTCAAGGATTTCATTGCTGAGCTTAAGCAACATTTGTAGAGAGGAAACATATCTTTTATTAGGCCAACTACTTTAACTGGGAAAAAAAAAAGGAGCTCCCGGGCACATCAAACATTTGAGCCAAATGATGGTGGATGCAGAGTGAGTCACTAGCATCTCATTACAGTGACAGAGGCAAAAGCTGACTCGCTCCAGGGCATGTAAGCAAAAACAAAGAACAGGGGAAAAAAAAAAAAAAAAAAACCTGGAAAGTCACATATAATTGTCACAGATTTTAAGAGCTTGGTGGACTGGAGTCAGCCAATCTCTAGCTTGCAAATACCTCTGTTATGATTCAGATGTCATGGCCTTCCAAGTACTCTCTAATCCTTTATTTCCCAATGCACTCCTGGTATAAATGAAGCCATTCACACAGCTCAGAAGTAGCCCTGACCCCAAGCACTGATTCAAGGAGTTTGCTTTGTGAAAGTGTGTGTTGTGCTGAAAGTGCTCTGGGAAGACATGAAGTATCACAGAGATACTGCAGTTGGGTACAAATACAGCTGAAAACTGAGACTGGGTGCACAATGGGCACAGGATTATCTGGATCATCCTCACGCTGTCCAGAAAGAAAAAGAAGATTTAGAAAGAGGATAATGGAAAAAGAAGGACTGTTGGAACCATATTGCTCACAGAAATTCAGCCCTAGTAAGGTGTTCTAGAAGTCAAATCCCTGGAGGGCTCTTCCAGTCTCATTTTCTGGTTCTCCAAAACTAGCCAGTAGGCTAAAGTACTGAGATTTTTGGCAGAATTGTTGCATCTCTGGACCCACAATTCCCAGGTCAGGTCTGTTCTTCTAGTACAGGTATTTGGAGCATCAGTGATTTCTTTGTGTTTACTATTCTTCATCCGTGGTTCTTTGGGCTTTGGAGGAGAAAGACTTCACTAAATTGTTTAGCTTAGACAGAAAACTACTTCCATCACCCTACTTGTGATAATAATAGGGAAGGATCTTCCAAACACTGCAAACACCACAACCACTGGTCATCAAGTAACTCTATCCAGGAAGGTCACTTCCCACCCAAATCCCAAGAGCATCTCTACCTGTCCTCCTCTGCAAGCAGTTGGCCACATGCTTTTGCATGAAGGGCTTATCCTGGAGACCAGAGCCCTTCATCCAGTAATTAATTAGCAGCAATTAAGTAATTAACAGACTGGATGTGTTTCTGAGCAGCCTGATCTAGTGGTTGGTGACCCTACCCATGGCTGGAAGGGATTGAAACTAGATGATCTTTGAGGTCCTTTTCAATACAGGACATTCTATGATTCTATGATTTAGCAGAGCTTATTAATCTGATCTTAACTGGACCTCCCCTGAACTGAATGGGAGACATGCTGGATCTTGCCTCTTTCCATTTCTGGGGCTAATTATTACCAGCTAAACAGCACCAGGCTTTTCCTTTTTCTTTTTGCCACGCTTGTTAGCATTGTTTCTTCCAGCAGCTTTTCATCTCAAAGGAGGCAATTGTGCCTGGCTGACATTTTAATTCTTTCCAGCTGCATCTGAACAAAATGACACAATTTAAGTGGAAGGGCTTAGGGGAAAGGGAGCTCCCTGCCCCCATGCTCTGTCCCACAGGGAAGGTTTTGTGCTAAGTGTTGCAGATGTTGAGGAGGTGCCACAAGGAAAGGTTTTGGCCATCATGCAGATAGCATCAGAAGCTGCAAGAGTTCACAGTCCCTCCATTCAACTCCAGGCATGCTGGGAGGCACCATTGCTATCATTCCCATGGAAGTCCCAATGAGAAGACTTAGTTCTAAGTTCTAAGATTGACAAGAGAAGACTGCTAGTTCTCCCAGCAGGGCAGTGACACACATTTACCTTTTCTTAAAGACAGTTTTCTAATGTAATTTGCTGCAGTCAGCCCATATCTTGGTTTAGGGACACCAAGTAAATATGGTTAAGGGAGCTTCTGACCATTCCATGAAGGGTCTTCTCAGGAAAACAGAGGAGTGCTGGCTAAAGGAACATAAAAAAGAAAGGACTAGCAAGCTGTGAACCTCTTTAACAATACACAGGAATCCCAACTGTGAGCTAAGACCTCCCTGAGTAAGATGCAGAATACAGAATAGAATAGAGATACAGAATAGAAAGCCTGCTAGTAGCCCTAATGGCAATGAGAAGACTAAACGAGTGCACTGAAACGACTGTACTTATATATCATTTTTTTTAGGTCCTAAAATGTTTTAGAGGTCCCCAGGTGGCATGCTTCAGAAACTAAGTCTTCTAGCCTAAGCTATGCCAAGAAGAGATGTCAACAGAAGAATTAAAGGTACAGCATCCTCGCAGGAAGTATTAACCACAGGGAACAAGATCAGGCTGGTTCACTAAACCACAGGATTCTACACAATTAGACTGATGCTGGATTAAGCTTGCCCTGAAACCCAAAGACCAAAATAGAGACAGACAGTTGCTATGTTTGTGTTTCTGCAGCCCCAAATTAGTGAGCTGGGGTGGAAGAACATTTGGCCTTTCAGTGTTCCGTCACTTGAGGATCCTTCTGCTTGTGATCTAACTATGTGTCCTAGCTGCAAGGGCAGTAGGAGTGTCACCACTTTGCTTGATATCTGAACACATTCCTGTCATGTTGGCCCTTCTCACATTTAGGAAATATACATTTTTGACACTCATCTGCTTCATTTCTTTAGTTATATTTCCAGAGATTTTCTAAGGTCGTGTAGTGCCTGATATCCAATGTCCCTTTCCTTGGTTGCTCTTCCACATTAAGCTTTTTAATAAAGTGACATTGAATCCTATATCCTGCCTGGGAGCCAAGAGTGTGTGCTATAGTCAGAAGTTGCAGCTGTGGTTACCACCTGAATTAGCACTAGGTCATGTGGCTCAAACACCAGGAGCTCTGTGGCCACATCACCTGGATGCTCCTCAGGAACTTCCCTTTTCAGTGCTCAGTGGGAGTGCATCTGGGACAGGAGTAGTAAGGAACTGGATGTGCAAGGGACCATGGGGCACCCAGACAGTGGGGGATGAAGAAAGCAGGTAGAATTGGCACACACACAGACACTGAGTTCCCCATGAGTTGTTAATCCTCACCTGAAATGCTTGTGCTTTCTTAGCCCAGCCTCCAAAATGTCTTATCAATAGATCTGGACAGCCCATTGGAACAGGCTGCCTGGGAAGGTGGTGGAGTCACCATCCCTGGAGGTGTTTGATAACCATGTAGATGTGGCATTGAGGTACATGGTACGGAGGGCATGGTGGGGATAGATTGATGGCTGCACTAGATGATCCTAGAGGTCTTTTCCAACCTGAATGATTCTATGTTTCCATTGGCACCATACGCAAGTTCTTGCATAAGGAACCAAATAGCTCAAAGCACTGCTCTGGTCTTGGGGCATCTCAAAGGCATCTCTGGAAGGTGATATGATTTGGGTAGCCCCAAATCTGTTTTTGTATGTAGGCATTTTTTTGTCTAGCTACAGAATCAAGCATGCACAGCATCCCAACCCACATACCTCAGGAATTCAAATTGTTTTTAGTGGCAGAATAAATAGCACAGGAAGCACCACACCAGTGAAAAAGTTAAGATGTTTTCCACAAAACCTCATTGCTAAATATCTCTGCTGCCTCAGAAACTAATGTGAAGAGCAGACTGCCATTTACTAAAACCACCTTTGCTCCTTTCTTCCCAACGTGCCATAGGCCGCATTTTGTATGTTAAATGTAGGTATGTATGTATGTATGTATGTATTGTATTTCATTTTGTAGGTTAAAAGAGTATCTTTGTTTCTTATTTCTTTTTTTTCCTTTTTCCTTTTATTTTTATTTTTATTTTCTAATTTTTCTTTTTTCTTTTATTTTTTCCTTTGTTGTTGTTGTTGTTTCTATTTCTTTTCCTTCTTTTTCCTTTTCTTTTTTTCTTTTTCTTTTTCTTTTTCATTTTCATTTTTATTTTTATTTTCTAATTTTTTTTTTTTTCCTTCTCTTTTTCTTTCTCTTTTTCTTTCTTTCTTTTTTTTTTTTTTTTTTTCATTTACTTTCTCTTTTCAGGTGATGCAGATAAGGAACCAAACAACAAGAAGGAACAAGATGATTCTTGCAGGTGTCCTAATGACTGAGGAAACTTCACTGGGACTTGTTGAACTGAGAAATGAGGAGTGAGAGGGTGGAAAGGCTTGCCGTTTCCAGCTTTTGTCATGATTTTCGTTAAAGATGTGTTTGAACAGCTCTCAGCAGGAGGCTGGAGCCAGGCTTTCATTCTATCACGCAGCTTACAGTGTCTTCACAAATCTATGCAGTCCCCAAATACTTGCAATCATAATTCAGCTCCAGGGCACTTATTTATTTACTGCTTTACTGTGCATCTCTGCGTATTCTCGAGGCTCTACCTTTGAAAGGAAGAGGCGCAGAAAGGAGCAGAGGATGAATGAGATAATAATAATTTCCTGATTTATGAAGGAGTGGGTTCTTTCTGTTGCTTTTGTTTTAGTGCATGTGTTTGTGTTTTGTTGTCGTTGTTTTGGTTTGCTTTTCTTGTGGAGAAGGCCCCCGTCCAATAAATCCAATTCCTTAAGGTATTTAAAGGAATGTGACATTAACCCTCTGTTATTTCAGTTAGAGATCTTGCACTTCAGGCTGTGGTTTCTTAATACATTTTCCTTTGCAGCACTATCAGATTAAACAGTAGCCTCCCAGTCCTTGTCTCCTGCTCTTCCCTAGATGTCATTCCTGCCTCATCAGGGTGTAGTACTGCAAAGCTGTGGCTGAGTACAGTAGGAAAAATGGAATCAGGGAAGCAAATAATTAGAAAACAATCATCTGTTTTGGCTATATTGTTTCTAAGTTGGATCCATTCCTCAAAATTCTCATCAGAGCACCTGTGCTGGCAGGGAAAAAAAGGATAGCAAATAGCAGCATGATGGCATGAATGAGAAGTGGAGGAGAGAGAGCAGAAAAGCCATCAACCTCAATGCTACAGATTTAATTGATGCTTTTGTATGAAGCTCTTCCATGAGAAAAAGATCTTGAGTTACAGGTCCTGCATCCTGCAAGCACATAGCTATGCCTGGAGCATGAAGAACCCTTCTCACCTCAGGGACCCAACAGAGAACCAGTAAGGTTGGAACCATAGAATCATTAAGGTTGGAATCTAAGATCTCCACATCCAACCCATCCCACCATGCCCACTGACCATGTCCCTCAGTGCCACATCCCCACAGTTCTGGAACACCTCCAGGGATGGTGACTCCACCACCTCCCTGGGCAGCTGTGCCAATGCATTATGGCTCCTTCTGAGAAGATTTTCCTAATGTCGAATCTGAACATCCCCTGCACTTGATCTCTCATCCTGTCAGTTACTTGAAAAATCAGGAGGTAGTGAGGACAGGAGTGCTCTGAGAGCTACCTAAGAAAAAAGTTTGGGAAGGTTCAGCTTCACAGCACTTCAGCTGTGTCTGTGTACTCTGAAACCCATTGGTTTGTTCAGCCTAGAAAGAAAGAGGCTGAGAGGAAAACCCATGAAAGCCTGCAGCTCCAGCATGGCAGCCTGCATCTATTCATGGCAGTCTGCAGTTCTTCACGGTGGCCTGCAGCTCCAGCATGGTGACCTGCAGCTCCTCACAGGGAGTGGATGGGCAACACAGATCTCTGCTCTCTGGTGACAGAGACAAGACCTGAGAGTATGGCATGGAGCTGTATCAGGGGATGACCAGAGTGTGAGGAAAAGGCTGTGCTCCAGAGGGTGGTGGGCATGGAACAGGCTGCCCAGGGCAGGAGCTCAGGGAGCATTGGGACACCTCTCAGACACTGGGTTTGGCCAGTGCTGTGTGGGGTCAGGGGTTGACCTCGATGATCCTGTGGGTTCCTTCCAACTTGGTATTTTCTGTAATTCCCTGATGATTCTTTCTGTCTGCCTTTCTGTAAAGAGCAGAGGTCAGGAGGGGGAAGGGAGCAAGGCTTTGCAGAGTGCAAATCAGGAGGTTAGGAGGCCACTTTGAGTAGTGCTGAATGTGCTCAAGGGACCCTCCATTTTTGATTTTGATTACTCAAAATGACTTTCAGAAAACACCACTGGGACACTCCAGGCTCTGCAAGGACTACACGGCACCATACATCTTACCACCACAAGACAGACATGCAGATGATGAATGTCAGTGGTGCAGGAATTCTCTTTCAGAGAAGAAAGGTAATTAACTTTGGAAGCAAGGACTGGGCTTGAATGCATGTGGCCATGGTTTGTGAAGGGCAGCTTCTGAAAGAAGGTGGTGAGATTATGGAATCATATTAACTCTAAGATTGGAAAAGACCTCCAAGAGCCCCAAGTCCAATCCCAAACCATCCCTTGCCATGCCCACTGACCATGTCCCTCAGAGCCACATCTCCATGGTACTTGAACACCTCCAGGGATGGTGACTCCACCACAACCCTGGGCAGCCAGTACCAATGCACTACCAGTCTACTGGAGAAGAAATTTTTCCTAATATCCAATCTGAACCTCCTCTGGTGCAACTTAAAGCCATTCCCTCTCATCCTATCATTGTTACCTGGGAGAAGAGACCAACCCCCACCTTGCTAAAACCCAAAGGTAGTTGTAGAAAGCAGTCAGGTCTCCCCTGATTCTCCTCTTCTCCAGACTGAACCATCTTAGTTACCTCAACTGCTCCCTAAGATATGTGCTCCAGACCCTTCACAGGTTCATTTGCCCCTCCTTGGTCATGCTCCAGAGTCTCAATGTCTTTCTTGTAGTGAGAAGCCCGAAGTTATACCCAGTACTTGAGGTATGGTCTCAGCAGATAAGTGTGCATCACTCATGAACAGGTCTCCCAGTTTGTGAGTGGGAGATGGATGACTGTCCCAAAGACTGCCAAGCAATGTAGATTTTACAGTCACACACTGCAGGAAGCTCCCGAAGTTTCTTAAATTCAAGCTCAAGATGTGAAATAGCAACAGGCTTATAAGGGAGGTTGAGTTAATATGGCAAGAATCGTAGAATCATGGAATCATTTGAGTTGGAAGGTGTGTTTGATGGTTATCTATCCAGCTACTTTGTAATGAACTGAGACATCTGCAGATAGATCGGATTGCTCAGGGATGTGTTTCTTATGATAGTACCATCAGAAACCATCAGAATTTTGAGGTTAAAAGTTCACTAATCAATACTCAGGACTACAGAATAGAGAAAAATACACAATGCCCTTCCACTTTTCCTTGGAGATTACCCAGATGAGCTGGTCACGCACTGGCTGCCTCATCTGTCTTGCATATTCAAGCATCCCTAAGGATGTCAGTACAGGATTCGTGCCTGAGATGGGATAATATGCAACAGACACTTCAGCAAAGAAATGCAACCTTTTTGCAAGGCCTCTATCAGGAAGAGAAAAAGTTCCTCTAGCCTTTACCACACTGCATCAACAGCTGTCATTTATTTCTGACAATTCTGTTCAGATGCAACACCTCCTCTATTTCAAACCCAAAGCATTGTTGCTTACAATCCCAGAGGTTCCTTCCAACCCCTACAGTTCAGTGATTCTTTGAAATCCAGTTCAGCATACTAAGCAACAGCAATACCCATGCATTTACCAGGAGGACTTGCATAAAACACAAGTACTTATCCAAATAGCTAAGAATCATGTTACTCCTTACCACCTCAGAAGAAGAAACACATTGTTCCCATTAAAGTTCCAATGAGCGTACTTAGCTGTGACTCAGTATCATGGGGAGAGAAAACAAAGACATACTGGGCAAAAACACCAAATTTCATTTCAGAGTTCTTTTTTTTTTTTTTTTTTTTAAACTTCTTGGAACTCAAAAATGCTTTCATAATTTTCAGTCTGTTTTGGCACCACAGTTTTCCTTTGCCTTCTGTTTTCAACCCTATTTGATTCTGAAGCCAAAGCTGCAAAAAAAAAAAAAAAAAAAATTAAAAATTAAAAATTGCTAAGTGGGTTTTAATTCTGAAAGGTGATTAAACGTTCACTTGAGGAACGCTGTTGCTGGATTCCTGGTTTTGGCAGCAGCTCTGATGCTCTTGATAGTGGGCGGACATGAAGGAAGACACTGCTCCCATCTAACAAGCTAAGATTAATGCCTATCATGACAACCCTATACAGCACATCTATTATCGTGCCAGCTCATGTTCCTGCTCAGAATTGTCCCCTTAAGTTGTCTCTCTCTTTTTCTCTCCACTGGCTTAGGTGACTCTGCTTGTGACCTCAGCTTACAAAGTAAGGTCCTGAAGCAGGCAGCACAAAGGCTCCCAGGGAAAGCCTTGACTTTTTTCACCCAAAAAACTCAGAGGTAGTTCTTTGGACAACGAACCTGGAGATTTGTCTTTGTTTCCTGCAATCTCTGGTGGATTTTATAATAGATGTCATGGTACAGTTTGCATCACCTAATTCTACACATTTCAAAAAGATCAGCATTTAGTCCGAGTATTTTCTTTGTAGGCAAAGGACAGAGACTAACAATAGGTAATTCAGCTGATCTGCTTGGGACACTGAACATTAAAGTGATTCCAGTCAATCTGCACAAACTTCTTTCTCTTTCCACACTTTAGACAAGCAGCCCTGGGTATTTCAGCTACTACTTTCCAAAGACAAATATATTTTCTATTCCAGTACTTTCCATTTCCACAGACTTGTTTCCTTTCAGGGCTTAACAAGTTATTACATTATCTTGCAGTCTAATTCTCCTTTCCAATTATTCCCTTCACAAATGTGGATAGGCTTTGTTTTAAATGATGGACCAAATAAAAGAGAAAGTCTTTCAGGAAACAGCGGGGTATGGGCTTAAAAATATGAAAAAGGTAATAGATTTTCTTGGCTTGGAACAACGCTGCAACTTTTTCAGCTTTTTATTGTGTACTTTGTCATTTGAAATTCACTGAGAAATTATTTGCCTTTAGAGAGAGAGTGGCCAACCTACATCAGAGCAATTTACAGTAAGGTCCAAGGTTGTTCCTGAGTTATACGTACATTCAAGCTCTCATAGAATCACGGCATCATAGAATTGCTTAGGTTGGAAAAGACATTGAAGATCATCAAGTCCAACTACAACATAACCACTACCCTAACTCTAACAACCCTCTGCTAAATCATGTCCCTGAGCACCACATCCAAACGGTTTTTAAACACATTCAGGGATGGTGACTCAACCACCTCCCTGGGGAGCCTGTTCCCCATATATATACATGGGGAGTTATACTTTCTCTGAAGGTTGAAGAAGTTTTTAGTATGAAAAAGGTCCTAGCTCAGATACGTCAGTTATAAATCCATTCCTAGGAGGACAGACTTAGACCCAGATGGCTAGATTGTCTGAAAAGTGTTTGACACGAGTCTATTAGATGAAGCTGCAAAGATATGTGTCTGAATTTGGTGTACAGAGTGATGCCTTTAGTCCCTAGAACTGAAATAAATGACTGACAGATCTGTGGAGTGGTCAGTGCAGTCAAAGTGCTGTCAGAAGAACATCCCCACAGTGTCAGAAGAGCCAAATTCTGACCTATTATGTTGGTACTCCTGGAGGGAGTTCATCTCAGATGAATGAAGCTGGGAGTTCAGACTTCAAAGCATGACTCTCTAATGCTTGAATAAAAAGAAAAATAGAATAAAAGAGCATGAAGTTATTCATTTAGGATTCATTTAGACTGATCTATCTCTGGATATCTAGCCTGAAGAAGATGGAAGCAGAATCCTGTTTTCCTGCATTATTCTCGTCTGAATTTGGAGTGACACCAGTGATACCAACTAGCGTAAAAGACTCAAGACTCAGGTCAGATCCTCACAAGGAGCTGCGAGGAACCATTTTCAATACCACTGAATCATAGAATCATAGAATCATAGAATGGCCTGGGTTGAAAAGGACCCGAAAGATCATCTAGTTTCAACCCCCCTGCTATGTGCAGTGTCACCAACCACCAGACCAGGCTGCCCAGAGCCACATCCAGCCTGGCCTTGAATGCCACCAGGGATGGGGCATCCACAACCTCTCTGCTTGTTCCAGTGTGCCACCACCCTCTGAATGAGGAAGTCCTGATTCATGACCATGGTCGTGAGAAAATGAGAACCATGTGCTTAAGAGAGTCTCCATCCAGCATGACCTCTAAGTTAAATACGAATTCAACACTGGGATCACAGTCACTTAATTCTCCTCTTCAAGTAGAGCTAAAGTCCACAGAATGCAGCATATACCACAGGGGCAGTTGTGCCTCTCCCCTGGGCCTCCACTCTGGATCCCATATGATCCCATATGATAGGAATTCAGGCATCCCTTTTCATTTCAGCCATCTGTGGGATTCAGAACTGTACGTATCTCTCAATTCCTGGAAATGGTCTAAGGCCTTTCATTTACACCATATCCAAGATGAACCTAGTGGCCTCCAAAGCTGCAAAAGTAAAATAAAGTAAATAAAATAAAAAACAAATGATTACTCCTGAGCTAAATATTAAGTCTCTATAGCCAGACCCCTGCTCAATACTCAACATTTATGGATAAGCAGGCAGAGTAAGGATTTACCGTGTCCACCAGGGGAAGAATGGGGGTCAAGCACATCTTCCATTGAATCCTCCAGAATTTTTCAGCATCCGGGAAGGGCAGGGAGCACCAGGCTCTCCATGTAGTCATCTTTGCCTGCAAAAGGCTGGCAAAGTTAGGTTTTACCAGGGCAGGATTTTGCTGGCAAGGATTTTGTTTATCCAGTTCCTTGTAACCGCATGAATTAGAGACTGGATCATTAGCTTCACAATGAACCAGAATGCTGATTTATTTAATGGATGTAAATGGTCTTTTGATAGCTAATTAAATTAGGGAAATGAGAACTGTTAGTAATAAAATGGATAGCAAGGAGGGAAAAAGCTTCTGTACTCTAGTGACAACTTTAATATAGGGCTTTCCGTGACCCTGCCTCCCCGTACCCTTATACATTCCAAATTTTCTCTACTCGAGGGCAGGATTTTACTGCATGACTTATGGCTATCCATGGGTTATTGTGCATCTGAAGAAGTCCTGAATCAAGATCTCTGATGGACGAGGCTTTGCTCTCCAGTTGCACCTGCATGAATCCAGATGAAGCTGAGTGGGCTCCCTGAGTTCCATCAGTTTAAATAGGCTCATTTTCCTAATTCCTGCAATGAGCTATTAGCAATCACTTCCACGTGCATCTAGCAGGAGACAGTTGCTCAGTACTTCAGAAATTCCCTGGGTTGAAAAGTTTTCTGTTCCAAACCACCTGCTTACAAAATCACAAAATCACACCAAGGGAATTTAGTGGCCAAGTCCAGCATTCACTAAGTCCACTCCTGCTCTTCTAATCCTTCATCCAGAGGCAGAAAAATGACTTTCACACTAAGGCTCACACAGATGGTCCCCAGCCATATACTAAGAAAAATCTTTTCAGGAGCATAAAATATTGGCACCATTGTAAGAATGAATTTTGGGTCTGTTGTTACAATTACAACGTGTTGTGTTTCAGAATAACACTGCAGAGGACCTCAGGGTGCCACAGAAACCCGAATCTCTCTCTCAAAAAAACAATATTTGGCAAAATCTCAGCCTCCTAGGGCTAACTTCCCAATGAGTTACTTACTCCATAGATATTGCTCATCTCAGGAATGCCTTCTCCCACCTAACTCAGATGCAGCAGCAGGAGATTACTTCAAGTCTAATAGTGGCCAGATGTTGAGCAATAAATCTTCATAATTCCTTTCAAATGAGGTATGGATGTGCTTAAGATAATAGAGTTCATAGAGGAAAGGCATTTATTTCCTGTCAAAGAACATAACTAAAAGCCAAAGTGCCCTCTGACAGGTTTATAATCCACCTATGTATTAGCATCCATGTAGGTCATATAGTAGTCAGGCCATGCATTACTCAAGACTCCTCTTAATAAGCGACTAAAAGATCTTAATAGCATTTTGCAGACTGTTAAGAAGCCAAGCATTGACAGAATTATCACCCACACTGCACATCCTGAGCATCTACAAACAGATTGTTATTTTCAGCAAATAAATCAAAGACTTCAAGCTTCGGGGAAATAAGTCCATCAATTAAGTAATCATAAATGACCGAAGTCCTCTAATCAAATCAAACCAGCAGAAATAACTCATCACAAAAGGGCACTGATTGCCTAAAGGTTATGGAGGAAGTCACTGAGTCTATAACTGCTATTAATAGAAGTAAGTCTGTAAAGATTTAAGTCTATGCTTGAATTTTCATGGCTATATATCTGTATGTGAAGCAATAATTGGAAAGCAGTGATGATTAATATGCCTGATTAATTGCACTATCAGAGGACAGGCTATGCAATTACGGAGTCTTTCTGACACGCACGGTCCTACACTCCATCACCAACCAAATAAAATAAACACAAATGGAATTAATCAAATGAAATGGGAAAACAGAATTCAAGCAAATGCGTGCAGACTGTCAAAGACACCTCCATTCCGGATCCCTCTCAATACCAGCAAGAGAAGCGTAAAATTAAATAGCTGAAAGAGATAAATGATGCATCCCTAACAAAACCAAAGTCCCTGCGTGGGCTCCTATGGCTCCTTTCGCTCTACAGCCCAGTAGTGCAGTGGGAATACAAAATGGGTAAATCTACATTTGAGGTGTTTCAGGTCTGGCTGCAAAGCACCTGAGGGCATTACCATTGGACACGACTAAGCCAGGACTTCATTTGTTCCCAAATCCCTTGCTCAGTCCTTTGGATTATGCATCAGTCTGGTTCCGTATGCCAACAGTGCAATGAATTACTGCTGGAAAGGCGTTGCTTGTCCTACACTTCCCAGATTCTTCGCTCCCCAAACAAGACAACATACATGTGTTGAATCTATATGTGTATGTGCATATATATATTTGTTTATTTATATTTCCCCTGGAGTTTATTCAGGCAATCAATGTGTACATTGTAGCATGAGTTCAGAAGCAGTGGCTGCAGCTCAGCAACAGTAATTCTGATTCTTCTTTGTGTATGTGTGTGTTATTTTTTCATAGTGGGGGATGAGTGCCAGCTCACAGCCCTAATTAAGAGAGAGAGAGAGAGAGAAAGCAAGAAAGAGCTCCTCTAATGCTACACTTTCCCTGAAAGCCCAGTTACAAGGGAATATTTCTATTGCCAGTACAACTTGATGGCTTTCCCATTTCTGGGAGATGCTTATTGCAAGTGTATGCAACATGCTAAATTTTTCACTTGGAAAGCGATTCATCTCTACTGTGGAGCCCAGAAGTCACAGAAATGGGCACAGGAGCAGCAAAGTGACCATTAGAGCAATTTGACTGCATCAAGTGTGCAATGTGCTGCAGCATGCTAGAAATGTGGGGTATCCACAACGGCTGATTTCTGTGTCCTTTTGAGAGGAATGAGATCCACAAGGCATCTAAAGACAAAATCAAGCCAAAATCCCTTGGAGACCATTTATATCAGTTTCCACGTTTGCACTTACTCATAAAGGCTGAACTGAACTCTAGAGTGCAGATCTGAATGCCATTACAACATGGTTTTCATAATTAAAACTGTGAATGTAGGGTCTAATTGAGTGTGGCTTTTAAATGTTATGGGTAGGACTCAGGGTAAGTCAAAAATTCCCCTCCTGTTGATTGACTTGAATGTGTTTCTGCAAAAAATAATAATCAAGCAGGAAGGATTGCATGAGCTGCAAAAAGGTTGCTTCAGCACTGGGTACCAATAATCCTGCTGCCTGCATTGCTCCAAAGATCCTGGAAAACTAGGTAGGCCAAGGATTTCCATCACCAGCAACAACTTTCTGAACAATCACTGGATTGAGCAATGTTTATATCTTCTGAGAAGTCTGCAGTCAATCAAATTGTGTTCTTCCTAGTAGAAAGCCTTTGCCAAGTGCTTGACACCCAAAACAATCAAGATCAGGTAGGGTTCTTTTGGGTTCCAGGGAACATTAAGGGCTCTTACATGGTATCCTCGGTAGTTGTCAGTATCAATGGATGTTCCTAGGTGAAGGCATTTAATACTAGTCAAGCAAAAAGAAGAAAAAAGACTAAATGAAAGGTGTTCCCACTGGGACAAAGCATTCTCTGCTCAACTTTACAGGTGCAATTTACCCTCTTCCTCCCTCTCCTTCCCATAAGCGAGACAAAGGTTTCCGTATGGGGTAAAAAAAGGAAATGGAGAAACTGACTGTACAAAATTCAGGCCAATTGCTTCCTGCTCTGTGTTCAACATAAAAAGGTCCAAAACACAATGGCTTTTTTTGCACTTACTGATGCTGACTCTCAGAGCCAGTTCTGCAAAGCCCAAGTGATGCACTAACTGATGGAAAAGCTATTTCCAGCCCAGGAATTGCTCCAATTTGCTGTCCAACTTGCCAACAGCCCCTATCTATCTGTGAACTGCAGGTTTTTGGACAGTTTTTCCCAAAGAAAAATCTTATTGGTAACTTAAAGCTGGAAACTGTCTCTGTGGAGGGGTTGAGCAGAGGGATAGAGAAAATCCAGAGTAACCACACAGGCTCCATGGCCTCATTGATTAAATAACAAAAATTGCAGGAAAGGAGAGGTTCAGAGGGAAGGGGAAGTTAGCCCCCATGTCCCCTTCCGCTTGTGAATGCCAAAAGCCAAGGCAAGCAGGAACAGCAGATGGGAGGAGGGAAAATAGTGTGGGAAAGGAGGAACGTTATGGGCTCTCAGGAGAAAAGTATTGGGTTTACTAGAGGAATAAGAGAATGGGGAAAACGGTGGGAGAAGTGGGAAGGGTTGATGGCTGATGAATGGTCTGAAGGGCAGAAGACCCCAGGGAAGCTGTATGAAATACAGATGGGGAAAACACAGACCTCGAGACAGAAAGGGGATTAAAATATGGCAGTGTGTCTTCTGATAGCCTTCTCCTCCACTTACTGCTGTGATATTAAAGCAGGGAAAAGGGTGTGTTGGTATGGTGCTGGCTGATGCATTTTGAATGCTCACACTGAAAAAAAAATGCTGGAAACCCCAAAAGGGCCTCTTGCTTGACACTTATCAGCAGTTTAAAGCCAAGAAGCATCTACATTGCAATAACTCCAACAGCTGTTTCGCATAACACCTCACTGTTTTCACTCTGAAATCAGATTCACAACCAAAGCTATCCAAACCAGCATCTAACCAAAATAGGGGAAACCAAAACAGGAGAAGAAGTTTCCGCAGGAAAAAAAAAAGCAAGCTCAGGAAAAACTGCAAACTTGGAAAAATGCTCGTGCCACCATCACACCACAGATGAAGAGGACTGAGAGGCCATGAGAGGTGACTGAAACAAGAAATGTCTGAAAAAGAAAAGGAAAGAAGACAGGGCAACTTTCAGAATGACTATAGGAACGACTGTTGCTCAAGAAAATAAAAAAACATTCATTTTTTGTAAGTAAAGTTCTGATAATTCACTCCTTGTATAGCATCCCTGAAGGCCAGCGGCCAGATTTTCCAATGGCAGGAAACTGGCATGGGAAAAAAATAGGACAGCTTTTAAGGGATTGCCTGAAAAGGTGGTTTATAAAGATTTTCCTTTGGGCAGTCTCACAGTCCTCTGTGCAAACCGGAGAAATGGGCCTCCTGAGCTCACAATTAGAAACAATTTAAATGAGAAAACAATTTAATGTATATGAAGAGCCAGACACCACTCCCTTCCAGTAACTTTGAGTTCTACTGCTTCAATGAAGCTAATCCAAATTTGCAGCAAAGTCACTAACACAGACTTTGGACATAATCCTTTAAAAGTATTTTCAACTGAACCCAGTGATGTGTGTAGAATATATTCACAGACATCTCTTTGTGTAAATCAGATTACTTTCTGCCTCATGAGTAGCTATTATTGAACTTGAGTGATTTGCTCCCTTTTGTCAACAAATTACAGTTTTCCAAAGAAGGTAATTTTATACCCTGAGCATGAGAAAGACCAAATATAACCTCAATTAGGAAAAGCTGCTGTTATACATTAGTGATTTGCAACGAGATCCATCCAATAAAGGATCCTTTTCTCTGAGTATGCCCCCCAAGGCCTGAGAAAAGAGGTATTCATGAACTCAGTCCCAGAAGACGATACTTTCTTGTGCTTGGGAAGGGTATTGAAACCAGAAATCAGAGTGACAAAAGCACAGACAAAACTAAACAAAAAGAAACACATCTTCTAAATGGGAAGAGACCATTGGGTGGGACAGTCCTTAACTTGGAGATATTAGGAATCCAAATTTGACCATCATGGTGTTGCTTGGTTATAACAGGATGGACACATATCACTGGGGAAGCCAAACTTCAAAGCAAATGGAAAGTGGCTTGCTCAGGGCAACAGGAGGAATTAGCAACAAAGAGCCAAGATTCCTGACTATTACCAGACAATCCACGTTCCTTTTAGCATCCCTGGATAGCTATGCTGTATCACAGACAAGGAAGCTTCTCACCATTACAGCTGGCATTCGTGAGATGCTTTGAATGACTTGAAATCCCTTAGATACTCACGTTTTGCCCCCTGGATTTGTTCAACCACATGGTAAACAGGAAGATGGGCTCTGGGCTTGATCTGGGAAGATAACTACAATAAGAATTGTACAGGGCACCAGCCCAAAGGATTATTCTGAGCCAAAAAATGAGACTTTTCCCATCCTGTGGTCATGCAGGCAGCATCAGCATGACATTCCCCTAGCCTTAGTCATTCACGACATGCCATTCAGGGATGGTTTTGCCACCTTTGTTTACCTCAGGCAATTCTCCCCCCATTCTCAGTCTGCATATAAAAGCAATCCAAGCCAAGGAACTCCAGCCCATTGGAATAAACGGGAAATCTTTTCTAAATATGTATCAAAAAGAGGTCAACTGGGTTAAATACCACGCATGATGTGGTGCTACAAATGAGGCTCAGGAAAGGGAAGGGAAATAAAACCCATTCACATGGAAGGAAAAAGCTGGCTGCCCATAGGCACACATCAAAGCAGCTCTGTTTAGAGGCACGAAGAGGTGGTGCAATTGAAGACCCTCATTTATAAAGAAGTGAGTGTTTGTTTTAACCAACATTGATCAAACAGGGAGGGTTTTCAGCATGAGGGAGGGGATTTTTTCCAGCAATTTTCAGCACCACTCTGGAGCAAGGCCATGCTTTGCTGCGCTCCATTCTCCTCTCTGCAGGAGCATGGTCCTTCCCAAGCTCCTGCTGTTCCCACAATGTTATTGCAGTCACGTTCTTCTTTCCGTGCTTTAAGCACAGGATTATTAAATCACTTGCTCAGAGGCGAGCAATGAACAGCGACAGGGAGGGTTACGCAACTGTGGGCTGGAGTCCAAGTTTCCAGCTAATGACTTGAGCAGAGGTATAGCAGTTCAGGAAAGTCCCTTGGAGACTGATGCTGAAACAGCAATGGAATTTTGTTGGGAAACCAAAAGTGTGAGATTCCCACCCTAGAGGTGTTGGTGGCCAGGTTGGATGGGGCTTTGGGCAACCTGGTCTGGAGGGAGGTGTCCCTGCCTATAGCAGGGGCTTGGAACTAGATGATCTTCAAGGTCCCTTCCAACCCAAACTGTTCTATGTTTTTATGATTCTATGATCTAGAATCACCACATGCCCTTGGCTACTGTTTTTCTTTAGGACTCAGATAATGGATTCAGAAAGGGCATCTGATTGCACCTAATGGTCCTATTGATGCAGTGAGAAAGAGTACACTGACCTGAAAGTGGATGTAAAAATAACAGGCACGTCCTTAACTATACAACCTTTTTGGAAATCAAAAGTTGTTATTTTCTCTGAAAATATGCTTAGGTCAATCACAATTCACTGTGTTCAGCTCAGAGCTGCACAATATGCCACTGCTTAATGAGATCAACAAGTAGGAAACCATCGTCTGGTTTGCCTTCATTTCAAGCTAAAAATCCACTGAGTGGAAGGAAGTGTCTGCTCTGCTAATCTGAAAGGTGGGAACAGCCAACCATGTGTGGTGGTAAGCTGGACATTAGCCAGCAACATGTCCTTGCAGCAAAGAAAGCCAACAGGATGCCCAAAGAGGTGGTAGATGTCCCATTCCTGGACACATTTAAGGTCAAGCTAGACTGGGCTCTGTGCACCTAATGGAGCTGTAAGTGCCCTTGTTCAGTGTAGGGAAGTTGGGACAGATGGCCTTTAAGGGTCTCTTCCAACAACTCAAATGATTCTGTGAGTCCATGGGTCTATGATTAGGATGGTCACAGGGAGAAAAGCAGCACCACCTCTCCATTCCCTCCCTCAGGTTGTTTTTTTGTTGTTGTTGTTGAGATAATAGGACAGATCAAGCTACGTTCAGGACCCTTTAACACAGATTTAGTCTGACCATGTCCATCAGAAACCAGTGTTAAAAGCCAATACAATTTCAAGGTCCTCACCTTGCATTTGCAGCAAATGACACTCTCACATCCCAGGAACACAACTACTCTAGGCCTGCACAGTACAGAGTCTGTTAGGATTTGATTTTGCAAATCCTCCTCTAACCAATGAATCCTTTTACCTCATAGGGCCTGATGACATGAGTCTTGGCAATTTTGGAGCCCTCTGTCCCTGACCTGCCAAACACAAGGGAAAGCAAAGCAAATGCTCCCCTCAAGGGCATTGTGATGTAGGAAGCCCAGCGGACCTTGAATGCTGCAAAAACACCATGATTTTGTGAATAATGTCTCTGTTGGCAAAGGGTACTTTGACACTGCAGTGCTTTGCCATCATCAGTGCAAAATTAACAACTCCATAAGCACAGATATTGCAGATCTGTTCCTTCTATTTCTTTTTCCCCTCCGAGTCCCCACTGGGGAGATTTCATTAAGTGAACATTAGACCATGGGTGTTTGCTGCATTTGCAGCATGAAATTAGTTGGCAAGACTGAAATAAAGTGTCTGCTGTAACCTCGTCTGCGGGCTGCAAGGCTCAGGGAGAAAATTTTAAAGGAGATGCTACAGATGCTGTGGAAATAATGAGTCTCCCCTGGGAATCCATGGAAGACGTTGCTTGCATGAGGACTAATGGAAACAACGAGTCTGTGATGAGCAGATCCCAGGTTGTAAATCAGATGGGGATCTCCCCATTTTAAGGCACCAAGTGATTGATGCTTAGACAAAGCAGAAGAAAAAAAAAGCTGCCCCTGAGGCAATCCCCAGTGACCCCAAGGGAGGGCTGGAAACACATCTGGGAGCTTAGAAGATTTAAGCCCTGAGGGTGTGAATGCTTCTGGGATCTGTTTAGGACACATACTTAGCAACTGGCTGTTACTGACAGATTTACATCAGAGTATCCTGACCTGACAGCCAGTTAGTGCCAGCCATGACCATTTCCAAAGGCATTTTAGGCTATACTCACAGGCTTGTAACCTGTTTGGCAAAGAGAATTGGACTGGTGTTTCCTGAGGTGTCTTCCAGGCCAAATTTTTCAGTGATCCCATGAAGGTTGGGCTTGTCAAACTGAATTTCTTCCCTTATGCCCTTAGTGTAGGCAGTAGAAACTTATCATGTCCTCAAGGAACCAGAAAGGGAAAGAGATTGGTGTGACTCAGTGCCAGCCCTCTATGGCATGGCAGCAAGTCTGTTCTGACTGCAGAACCAACACAAGTTTATGGCCCTTTACAGCCTCAAAGGGAAATTGAGTCCTGTACTGCTTATCTGCACTGCATAGACCTAAGGGCAAACACCATCTGCACTCCGCAGGCTGCTGAGGGTCTAGATGTAAGCATCTGCAGAACCAAGACTTCTGGGGACATGCTCTGCTGTTCCATTGGGTCCCATTTTAGAGGTCAAAACCAGATGCAACTGCTTTGCAAAAGTAACGTAACACATGAAATGGAAGATTTTTACCCCAAAAGATACTATGTGGGTTCACAACCTCAAAAAAAGTTTTCATGGTATTGGTGTTGCTCATCGCAGATGTGCTATTTGGCTTTAAATTGAGACTTGGTCTGAATTCTCCCCTTGATTTCCAAAGATGCAGTTTGATCTCTTGTTATAGATACACCTGTGGAAAAACCCTCCTGAAGTGACCAAGTAGGTTAAGCAAGCAGGACTTCCTAGCACTAGCTGGGCAAAGGAAAAAGCCCTTGTCCTACCACTAAATCAATGTGGTAGAAAACATCCAGTACACACATACCACTTGCAGCTCTGCAGCCTTGAGGAAAAGGCTGTATTTATGGCTGTTATCTGATCACCTTTGCAATATGATCATTTGATACTGAGGTGTGTGTCATCGCCCCAGGAATTTATTTGTATGTAGTCAGTAGAAAGTAGTCGGTAAGACAAATAGCTGCTGTGTATGCCAAGCACCTGATAAAACTGAACTTTTGCTGTAGAATTGGTGATAGCTCCTTTCGTTATCAATCAGTACCTGCTTCTTTACTCACCTCTTCTCAGGCAAGGAGGGAGGTGTTGCTCAGTGTGAGCAACATGAAACAACCTTTATTATGCTCAGATGTTACTAAAAGCAGAATCAGGCAAAGTCTTGTTCCAGAAAGTGCCTTCCAAATAAACTTTGATTTCATTAATGTAATGAACAAGTGAATCAGCACCATTGGTCCCAAGCCAACTCCATTGACCCAGACTTTCAGGTACGTGTCCCTTCTCCCAGTAACCCTCAGCATGGTTCAAGCTTCAAAGATTCCCTCTGTGCTCCTTTCACCCAGAGCAGAGTATGGGGAATTTTCATCCAAATCCCACTTAGCATTTTGGTGTCCGAGGTGTCACGAGAGCAGGGGGTGAAGATTTACAGAGGCTAACCTAGGTTATTTGGACACAGTTCAAGGCAAACCAAGAGAATGAACCACCAGGTCAGTGGAGATCAAATAAGTTTTCAGCATAAGGAGTGTCTTTATTACCCACCCAGTTGTATAATAGCTGCAGGAAAGTAATCAAGATATAAGGTGCACCAGCCCTTTTCTAGGACTAAATTGAGAGCAAGGATCTTGCATTTAATTAGACTTGTACCAGCTAGATGACCTTGAACCTGTAGGGTAGAGGTGATGCTTATGAATGGGAAAAGGAGCTTATTTCCAAGAGAGAATGCAAAAAGAATTTCTAATGTCTGCAGATGAAGGCTGAGATCGTGCATGTTTCCCTGTATAGAAATGCCTGTTAGACAGGTAGAGCAGCCAGTGTTGCACGAAGTCACATGATTGCACAAAACATATTTTCACTGGAAATCTCTCTTGCTCCCCCATGACTTTCTTTTCTTGTTCACCAAGAGGGTGGGGTACACCAGTGTACTCCATCAAACAGCTTTACACACTGCTTAAAAGGCGTCACTACGCATCTCCTTGCCTACATATTTTTGCTCCCTGACAACTATCCTGGCTCGTACATGACCTTTATTCTTCTGTTACATAAGTATTTCGCAAGTATTCACAATCTCACTGATAGTAAACTTTTATCTTGGCAGCGTGAACGCAGCAGTGATTTTGCATTCTGCTTTTATCAGCTGACTTCAGCCTAGAAACTGAGAAGCCAGAGGTTAAGCTTGCATGTGATCAACTTCATGAACTATACAGACAGTAGGTCAGGAGAGTTCATTACTTGTTTTAGCAATGTGGGTACATGCAAAGTTCACTACTGGGGAAAAAAAAAAAAAAAAAAAAAAAAGGAAAAAAAGGAAAGGTTGCATGATGCAATATTTAATGAGAGCAGCTGCAATAAAAGAAGTTTCTTGAAAAGGGCTTCTTTGGGGAGTATTTAGCTGCAGAAGGGACACATTGGAAAGGGTAGGAAACATTTAGACAGAAACTTTTCTTATTTTACCCGATGTCTGAACAGTCTGGAGGACTCATTGCACAGGGAAAAAACAAGAATAAATTCTACACTGTGAAAACCAGCAGGATTCAAAGAAAGATTTGGTATTTCTAAGAGGAATGAGCAGTGACAGAGATTCAGGGATTTAGGAGGGTAAAGAGATCAGAGATGTGCAGAAACAAGATGAGACAATGGAAATTTTGCAGGCATCATGAATGTGGTGTATAACTTCCCTGCTGCAGATTCTGGCCTCTGGGCAGACTATTCTAGAATAATCTCTGGATCTCCCTTGGTTCACTAAAGGGCATCAGGGTGATAGATAGATGATAGAATATCATCTAGCTCACAGGAGAAGGTTGTGCATTTATTTACTCTCATAGAGCAACTCCTCTGATAATATGCATGGGTGTAAACCTTGCAGACCCAGACTTCCTTAGCAGAAGAGCTAGAAGATCACAGGAGAACTTTTTGCCTAGCATCTGGCTATTGACACATGCAGCTCCCAGTGGGCTTCAAAACCTCAAGGTCTCAATCAGCTGCTGCTACTGTGAAGGCATAGTGGTGACAGTTGGACTCGATGATCTTATCAGTCTTTTCCAAATCTTAATGATTTATGGATTCTATGAGTGGGCATGGTGGTGATAGCATTAAACATTTAGCATTAAACGTGGAGGCTGGTGGCCCTGCATGTGGCAGGGGGGTTGGAGATTCATGATCCTTGAGGTCCCTTCCAACCCTGGCCATTCTGTGATTCTGTGATGGGTTGATGGCTGGACTTGATGATTTGATGAGCTTAGTGGTCTTCTCCAACCTTCTTCTTCTTGAGTTGGGGGCTCCAGAACTGGTGGGGACTCATGAGAGCAGAATAGAGAGGCAGAATCACCTCTCTCGACCTGCTGGTCATGCTTCTCCTGATGCAACCCAGGATATGACTGACCTTCTGTGCTGCAAGCACACACTGCCAACTCACGTTGAATCTTTCATCAACCAACACTCCCAGATCCCTCCTCAGGGCTGCTCTTAATCCATTCTCCACCCAACTTGTATCTGTGTATGAGATTGCCCCACCTCAGATGCAGAACTTTGCATTTGGCCTTGTTGAACTCCATGAGGTTTGCATGGGCGCACCTCTCAAGCCTGTCCAGGTCCCTCTGAATAACATCCCTTTCCTCTAGTGTGTCATCTGCACCACTCAGCTTGGTGTTGTCTGCAAACTTGCTGAGGGTGCACTCCATCCCACTGCCCACGTTGTCTACAAAGATGTTAAACAACGACAATCCCAGCTCCGATCCCTGAGGAACGCCACTCATCTCCAGTCTCCACACGGACATTGAGCAGCAGACTGCAACTCCCTGAGTGGGACCATCCAGCCAGTTCCTTATCCAGCAAGCAGTCCGTCCATCAAATCCATTTTACTCCAGCTTTGCAACCAGGATGTCATGTGGGACAGTGTCAAACTTAATGATAAATGATTCTTACATTTGATTCTACATTAATGATTTATGATTCTGTAAGATGTGCTGTTACCCTGCTAGGGGTAGGTAAGAAATTTCAGGGAGAACATATGCTCTCTCCAGTGATCTCCAGGACTTCAGAGAACTATTTGCCCTTCCTGGGAGGTGCTCTTTGGGAGGAACCAGATGTCCTCTTTGCCACAAGCAGTGTGTCCTCCAGGGACATCTCATTTACCACTGAAACCTCTAGACATTTTCTATGCTACAGATAACACAGCTTCAACCTTGCACATCCTCTTCTATTTAACCAGAGTCAGTGGTTCCCCAGAGATTGGTGTATACCCAGTGCATCTGGAAAGACATGTGTAATTACCCTTGAGTAATTTTTCCCAAGGGCATCTGGGGAAGTATAACACAGTTCCACTTATCGTTTCTCTCCTTTGGGCAAATTCCCACATATTTCAAAGAAGAACAGAAATCAAAAAGAGGGAATATTATTTGTATAATGAAACTGCAGAAGTGCAGTTCTTTCTGGGAATCATATCAAAAGTCCCTTCCAGATGCAAATGGCTGGTGAGTAGGTACTTTGTCAAGATAAAGGGAAAAAAAAAAACACAGATCGGAAGTCTAATCATATTTAAACCATATGTGCAGCATATGTCAGCAGTTACAGAGAGCTTTAGGAAAAAAGAAAAAAAAAGAAAAAAAAAAACCCAACCGACTACAAAGCCTTGGCCTTTGACTTCAAACGGGTTTTAAAAGGACCAAAATTTTGATTGCTCAATTTCTGTCCATTAGGGAAAAGTCATGGGGATATTTTATTTCGGTCCTGTGAATAGTTTTGCTGAAGTGGCCAGCAGTCCCTACGTTATAAAAAAAAAAAAGGTCCATCCTTCCTGGGACCCTGCAGGTCCCAGCACACACTGACTCAGTCTTTTCACAAGCCACGACTGTTTTAAAGCTCTTTCCCACCTCTGAAAAATGGCTTTATTCAAGAGTGGCACCATGGGGCTCTGTGTTTCCTGCCTCCCCTGGCTTCAATATAACACGCACGTTGTTTGGTTGTGCAAGGGCAAACGGCCTCTGCATCAACAGTCAACAATAAAAGCTCATGGTGGGCTGCAGGAGTTAACACGGGCTCTTTCTCTTTTCATTTACAACCATCTTTTACAATGCTTCAGCATGCAGGTTGGTCATAACACACCCTTCATGACCGCAATCCTCGTCCTTATTGATGCTGAGTGTTTTTATTGCTGAGAGTTGTGAGATCTCAAGATGAAAAACAGAACTGTTGTGCTCAGTCCTGCACAAACACAATTGAAAAGAGCCCACACGGAGGCCTAAAGGCAATCTGCAAAGCTGATTGGGATAAATCTTTCTTTGGGTCTTGTCTTAGCAATCAGCACACTCCAGCTGTGTCTGGAAGCCATCCTTGGCTGTAGGGATCAGGGCTAAGTCCTCTGAGGGAGCTTTTGCAGTGCTCAGACTTTCAATGCCTCAAGCAGTAGGTGCATGGGAAGCTCTCAGCTCTCCCATCAGAATGAGAGAATCACAGAATTGCAGGCATTGAAAAGGGACCTCTAGAGTTCTTTGAGTCCAATCCTCCTGCTAAAGCAGGTTCCCTACAGCAGGTCACACAGGTAGAATCATAGAATCATTCAGGTTGGAAAAGACCTTGAAGATCATCAAGTCCAAACACAACCTAACCATTCTACCCTAACAACCCTCCACTAAATCATGTCTCTGAGCACCACATCCAAACGGTTTTTAAACACATACAGGGATGTTGACACAACCACCTCCATAGGGAGCCTATTCCAGTGCTTAACCACCCTTTCAGTGAAGAAGTTTTTCCTGATATTCAACCAATTCTTCCTGATATCCAACATGATTTATCCTGATATCCAATGCCAAGGTAAGCATCCAGATAGGTCTCTGTCCAGAGAAAGAAACTCCACAACCTCTCTGGTCATCCTGTTCCAGTGCCTTGGCAACCTCACTGTAAAATTCTTCCAAATATTTTTGTGGAACTTCCTATGTTCCAGTTTTTGGCCATTACTACTTGTCCTACCACTTCACATCACTGAGAAGAGTCTGGCCTCATCCAATTGCCTCCTGCACTTCAGACATTTATAAACTTTTATCAGATCTCCTCTCAGTTTTCTCTTCTCTAGCCTGAACAGTCCCAAGTGTCTCAGCCTTTTCTCATGAAGGAGATGCTCCAGGCCCTTCACCATCTTTGTTGCCTCTGCTGGACTCTTTTTAGGAGATTGTTTTGACAGAGTACTCCAGATAGGATCTCACCAGGACAAAGTAGAGGAGGAGGATCACCTCCCTCGACCTGCTGGCCACGTTCTTTTAATGCACCCCAGGATCCCATTGGCCTTCTTGGCCACCATGCTGGCTCATGACCAACCCTGTTATCCACCAGGACTCCTAGGTCCTTCTCTGCAGAGCTCCTTTCCAGCAGATCAGCCCCCAGCCTGTACTGATGTACGCAATTATTTTTCCCAGATGCAGGACTCTACATTTTCTTTTGTTGAACATCATCAGGTTCATTTCCATTCAACTCTCCAGTCTGTCCAGGTCTTTTTGAATGGCAGCACAGCCTTATGACACATCAGCCACTCCTCCCAGCTTTATTTCACCTGCAAATTTGCTGAGGGTGGACTCTATCCCTTCATCCAGGTCGCTGATGAAGATGTCTAACCAGACTCAGCACCAATCCCTGTCACTAGATCCAGCTGCCAAGTAAGCTCTGAGCCACTGATCACAACTCTCTGAGCTCTGCCAGTCAGCCTGTTCTCAACCTGGTTCACTGTCCACTCATCTATCTAGCACTTTCTAACTTCATTACAAGGATGCTGTGGGAGACTGGCAAATACCTTGCTGAAGTCAAGGTACACACCATCCACTGCTCTCCCCCCATCCATTTAGCCACTGATGACATCATAGAAGGCTATCAGGTTGGTCAAACACAATGACTACTCTTGATAACATTTTTCTCTTTCAATTGCTTGGAGATGGTATCCAGAACAAGTTGCTCCACCACCTTTCCAGAGAGACTGACTGGCCTTAGTTTCCTGGATTGTCCTTGTTGCCCTTTTTGAAGACTGGAATGACACTGGCTTTCTTCAGTGTTCAGGCTCCTCTCCCATTCTCCAAGACCTTTCAAAAATGATATAGAGCAGTTCAGCAATCACCTCTGTCAGCTCCCTCAGCACACTTGGGCCCATGAATTTGTGTGCACTGATTTTGGCTAGATGACCTCTGATCATATCCTGCTAGACCAAAGGGAAGTCTTCCATTCACCAGACTCTCTCTTACTTCCAGGGCCCAAGATTCACAAGGAGCTGCCTTTATAGTAAAGTCAGAAGCAAAGAAAATGTACACGATCTCTGCCTTCTCAGCATCTTATTACCAGGGCACCCAGATCATTTATTAGCAGACTCACTTTTTTTCTAGTTTTCCTTTTATTGTTGACACACTTAAAAAAAAAAGCAACCTTGCTTGTTATCCTTCACCAAATTAAATTCCAAGTGGGCCTTAGCCTTCCTCATTACATCCCTACAGCCCCTGACAGCATTCCTATATTCTTTCCAAGTGAACAGGTAATTTTTTTCCACATTTACTGGACCTTCTTCTTCCCTTTGAGGTTTTTTTTTGTGAGGTCCTTGCTAATCCACACAGGTCTCCTGCCACTTTTCTCTGATTTCTCACCCTCAGGAATGCACCAATCTTGAGCTTGGAAGAAGTGCTGTTTGAGTGTCGATTAGCTCCAGGCTTTCCCATACAGAAGAAAAAACACCTTCACAGCAGGGTCCTGGGATAGCAGAGAAGTGAGTGAAATGGGGATGTGCCAACACCAAGGTGTTAAAAACCCAGCAGGAAATCACTGGGAAATCTGGTCCTACAGGATGGTGCAATCAAGTGAGCTCACACATAACCCTTTTTCCACCCACCCATTCCCACCATGTGGCTCTGCTGGGCTAATTGCAGCTGTTTATGGGCTGGAAAAGAGGAAGTAGAATCACTGAATCATACAATCATTAAGGTTGGAAGTGACCACTAAGATCATTGAGTCCAACCCCTTTTCTCTGCTGCTCTTTTCAAGGCCCTTCAGACAGCCTTCAGGTTGAGAAGTTACTCAGAAATTTCCTTGACATCTACTGTCTCTTCTAGGCAAGATAACCCACTAAAAATTCAAGCTTGTGGAAGACCAGAAGGAAACATGGACTATAATTTAATTTGTGCTATGACTTGTCACCAGTGTTATGCCCTTAAGCTTGTTGTGTTCCAGCATTGCCAACTCATCATGACATTTTACTTAAAGGCTGCACTGGAGTCATGCGATATCTGCAAGCAATTTACCTATAAATTAAAAGCTATTTCGATCACTGAAAGACACTGGAAAAAAAAAGTTGCAAGAAAACTCTCAAGGTTCAAGATCTAGAAGGTGAGTTGGTTGTATATTTTCAATAAAAAACTTGTTTTGTGGTAGCATAATACACAAGCTCAATGCAGTTGAGGTGATCACACTTCATTTCTTGATGTGGTCTGGAAGTCTGCAGAAAGAGGTTCAAAGCAGCCCAAGCAAAATGAGTCAAGAGTGATGACTGTGTTTTACAGTGGTCCAAGAAAGTCCTTTTGCTTGTTTGACCCTGAGAAATGAGAGCAGGTAATGCCATGTGATCTCTTCATGTGTAGAACCTTAAGCAGAGGGAGAAGGGCTGTGCAAATTCACTGGTGTGGATGGAAGCAAGGAAGGGAGATTGAATTTAGCTGGCTATTAGGCACAATTTCCTGCAGGTGAAGACAATTAGGCAGTGGAACTGTTTTGCCTAGTGAGGTAATTACTGCACAAACACTGGATGGACGCAAGCCAAGATTAGATAAGTATAGTGGAAAATGTAGTACAAGGTCTCTTCTGATGAGCCCAGAGGGGCTGCCTTTGTTGGCTGTGTGCCCAGCTAAACACTTGGATAAAACTTTCCCCGAAAACTTCTTGAGACAAAGAGGGTTTTGCCAGGGCTGGGACTATGGGATGGCCAGGGCAGAGGGCAATGCCTCAGACCACCTGCCACAAAAGCCCACGAAAGTCAACCTGAGGAGGTTGGGAAATGAAAGTAGAAGAGAAATGACCGAATAGTTGCATAGAATTCACTCTGTGCTTCACCTGCCTGATGGATGCTTTTCTGAGTCAAAATGAAATTATCTACAGGATACTTATCTACTCTGTGCTACTCTGTGCTAGCAGAGGGATTTCCTAGCAGCCCAGGACTACCTTTTATATCTCTGTGTCCATCTTTTCCAATAACTTATGGGGTGAAAACAAAGCCACTGTGTGAGGCATGATGAGGAAATCTGACTGCTGGAGAAGTATCACTATTCAGGCTGCTAAGGGAAGCGGTGGAGTCACCTTCCCTGGAGGTGCTCAAGAACCATGTAGATGTGGCACTAAGTGACATGGTTTAGTGGGCACAGTGGTGGTGGGTCAACAGTTTCACTTGATAATCTTAACGATCTTTTCCATCCTTAATGTTTCCATACTTCTATGACATTGATTTCCACCATAAATCCTCTCCAAAACATATTTTTAATCTGCTATGCAACATGTGGTAACTCATTCTCCTGTAAGCAGGTTGAGGGGATGGGAGATGGTCTCTGTCTCACTGACAGACAAGGTGTAAATTAAGAAAAAAATCCCAAACATGACACTGTACCTGGACTGAAGCCGGAGGAAAAAGGCAGCCTGGTGACAGGAGCAGATGGGTAACTTTGGGCTGGAAGCAGCCTTGATATACCTCAGGCAGGGGTTGTCCCAGCTCCATGGAACTGGCCAAGAAAGAGGTTGTGAAAGACAGGGGAACATCCAGGCTACACAGCAAGGGAGCAGAACCACGTGCAAACTCCATCCTGGTTTTGTCTACTGTTATTAATGCAATACATTGTCAGGTGCTTTACACTGGAAATTAGACCACTTAATCAAACTGCTGTTTTTGCCCAAAGGCCCGTTTACCCACACTGTGAGTAGGAAAACTTCCCTGTTTATTAACCCTCCTCTTTAAAACGGTGTGAACTTTTCCAGGGAGGGGATGCAAAGGCAATCATTCCATCACCACTGTCCCCACTCTTGTTTTTAGGAAAACTCCTGCAATGTGGAAAAGTCTGCAGCTGTGCAAACATGACAAAGGATGCTGAGTGGTCCAGGAGGTGAAGTGCCTTGCTCTACTTTGCCCTCATCCCTTTGTGATGACACAGAGTTAGGAAGCAAATGAGCTAAAATCCAGATGTGTCTAGGGCCATAACCATGGTTTTGTAAAGCCACGTCAAGTGGCACCAGTCAAGCATGATTTGGCTCCTTGCCTCTGAGGGATCCTCACCTTCCTTGTCTCCCAGCTCTATAAGGAGAACGTGAACCAGGCTTGCCCCATTTTGTTATGGTGTAAACCAAGGGGGCACTTGGAGCTCCTCTCTTGTCACGGTTTGGCTGGATTTTGCACTAATTTATTTGGAGAAGAGTCCACTGTGAAGCCAGTCATAAGCCAAGGCACTACACTGCTCTGTGTTTGTGCTTTGTTATCCAAAGATTTGCATGTGGGTGAAACCAAGCTTGTGGAATGGAGCTGCATTTGGACAACCTTTAGGTTAGCTTTGAGAAGGCTCATGACTGCCTTAATAGTGCTGGTTGTGCATCACATCTGACTTGGAAGGATGCTCTCAGGATGCTCTCTCCCATGATCCTGCTACCCCCATTCTCTTCTCTTCCAAATCTGGAAAAAGATGGAGAATTCCTAGCATTCCTTATTGGTGCAATCACGCACCATTCATGGGATTCTGAATGGCTCTTCTGAGAGCCAGAATCAAGTTAGGACAGCTTGTACCAAGTATTTAGTGTGTTCAGTGATGCCCTAGGAATGCAATCCTGCCTCATCTCTGCTGTCTCTTTTACTCTTAACTATGGTTTGTTCAGATATTTCAGTGATATTTTTACTACAATCCTAAATTTCTTTCCTGGCTACTAGCCTGCTTTTGACTTTCATCCCGTGAAACAGATGTTTCTCTCTTGGACCTGTTGCTCCCAGCTGTTTCAGGGGGCTGAAATAGTTCAATTTGTCTGCACTGGCTATCTGCTGGTGTACTTCCCTTGAAGTCAGTGATGTTGCTCATCCTTGCAGTAAGAAAAGTGTTGTTTCTATGGAATTTCTTCAGACTGAACATCCCAGTGCATCCCAAAGCATTCCAGGGCACTGCAGATTCACTGACCATCCCTGGTCCTCTCTCCTGTACATGACCCTGTCATCCCTTGTCTCAGGTACCCATTGGGGTCTGCAGGACTGGTCCAAGGAACATCCTCACGTCCTCAGTCACCTCCTTTCTGTGGCTTCTTCGTCTTTCCTGTGCCCCAGCTACCATGTAACCTATCACCCTATGTGGAAGAAAGGAATCTGCATGACGTGAGGTTGTTCCTCAAGTCGATGCCTCGCTATTTGTCTGTGCTTGGATTCACTTGTATGACAACCAGAATTTAAGTATGTGCCCCTCTAGGACACAGCAATGCCTTGGCTAGGAACTGTTGTTGCAAAACTGAGCAAGCCAAGGTTGTGCATGTTTCAAAATATTGCAAAGTCATGCTGAAACTTTGTAGGAGGAAATGCTGTGGCCACCATTCATCTGTATAGCCTGTGTTCACATGGCTAATTCACAACCTGATAAGGCTTGATTGGGCAAGTCAGGAGAGTTCATGACGTGATCAGCTACCTTGGCATGCATAGGCTGTGATGAATAATTAACAGAGTTGTAATATCAAACTGCCCTACGAAGGGTGGAGAGGAGCAGGGCAAGAAAGAGAAAATAACAGGCTTGTTAAAAAAAAGCACAAAAGTTTTCATAGAATCATGGAGAACTGAGGTTTTCTGACCTGGACTCTTCACTCAGACTCTATCTGTTCTGCTCATCTCTGATCCAGAAGAATGCAAATCTGTCCTTCCAGGGCTCAGTTACATTTAGGAGAGACAGAAGGACTCCTGGTGACATGCTTTGCTGGGCATTCAGCATGTTTCACAGATGTCCAAAAGACACAGTGAGGAGGTGGAGGGATCCCCAGACCTGAATTAGGCACCTAAGTTCCTGTTTATTGAAAGAATCAAATGCTTCCTTCATTCCTCAAGTGTGTTTTTTTCTCAGAGCTGAAGTTCATGTCAAGATATAGCAGGAGATACTTATTAAACTCAATTCTGAAAGGCTATTGGCACGAGAGAAATGCTCCGTCCGAGCCAAAGCCACTGAGTTGAATATTTTCCCACTGTGTGCACTGTGTCTTTGTTCTGCTGACTCACAGTAGCATTTCCCACCCAAGGAACAGTGCTTACGAACCATTACAGAGCAGTGTGCACCCCTGGTGAGGTGACTGCCATGGTTTGGAGAGCCCCAGAGCTTCCAAAGCTGCTCACTGCAGGGTGAGAGAAGACCGTTGTAGTCCTACCCTCCCCACCCTGTCTTTGTTTTATTTTCCTTGTAGTCTGGGACACTTTTGCAGTCGGTCATGGCCGTACTTAAACATCCTAAGACGACTTCTTTTGGCTTAAGTAATGCGCTCAGAGTGAAAGCAAAAGCTCCAGCAGCAGCACTGGCAGCAGCTCATTTTCCCTGCTCTGCCTCTGATGTTAAGCAGATAAACTTAATGGGTTGATGGTAGGATTTGATGATGTTCATGGTATTTTCCAACCTTAACAACTCTGTGATGTTATGATTCTGATTCCTTGCAGCTCCATGATAGCCAGAGGTAGGTGCTTTCCTACCACCCATTCCCAATCCAGCTTGCATTTCAGGGATGGCACCATGGGCTGATTTACACAAGGTGCACCCCAAAGTGGGATCTGGGGTAGGAAACGTGCAAAGGAGATGGCAATTCTGTAGACATGAACATAAGAAAGAAGATGGTGCAGGGATAGAAAATGCATAAGGGATGATTATTAAGCATGTGGGTTAATTATTAATAACCAAGTGCAATGCTTTCCCCAGGAAGGAGGAAACTCCAGTCCAGGTGTTATGTTCAGTTGGCGTTTGAAGAAGGATGGGTTCAGCCAAGGAGGGCTTGCACTGAACACAATACTTGCAGCCAGCAAGACATCCCTTTTTTCTTAGAATCACAGAATCATTACGGCTGAAAAGACATCCAAGATCATCACATCCAACCATGAACCAGCCATCAACATGGTCACTAAGCCATGCCCCTCTTCTCACACTCCCCAGAGCTGCACACCTCTCTTGATGGCTACAGACGCAGCTTGACTGTTCATGTTTTGAGCCCCAGGGATGCAGCTGAAGCAGCCAGCCATGGCAGGGCTTGGCAGAGCAGCCAGATTCCCTGGCCTGGCTGTTGACCACAGGCTCATCCTCACATACCAGGAGCTATAACTCTATTCATGGAGTCAGAGCTGCCACTGGGCACCACATTGGAAATAAAGGAGAAACTGCCACCCATATTTTGTTTGCAAGACAAATGCAAACAAAGATGTTTTGCTTCTAAAACCACAAAATTCTGTGGTTTCCTAAGAATGTTTTGCACTTCCCCTAACACTCTCTGTTCTTTTCTTTCCTCTTTGCTGGCCCTTGATGAGCTATTCCCTGTCCTTAGGACTTTCCCTCATGAAGTCTCACAAAAAAAAGCTGGGGCAAAACATACTTCCAACACAATCCCAGCACCCCATGGGAATGCCAGATACATATGTTGGCTTTCTGGGGATGTGTCCTGGGAAAAGCCCAATGAGCAGAGAATATACAACATTCAATCCAGACGGCTCCTGTTTTGAGTTCAGAACTATCAGTGAAGCATCTCTTATAGCCCTGTGTGCTGAGGGCCCAAAGAGCTTTAGCTCTCCAACTCGCCCCTCTCTCTCCCTCATCCCATTTCCATCACTGCTCTCCGCAATGTTCCTCATCCCTTACTCCAGCTTTAGGAAGAAATGAGGAGATCTGAGGTGAGAATAGCCACAATGCTAACAGATCAGCACAAGAGAGGAGGAGATGAGCTGGGATGGAGGAATAGCTCCTAGCAGGTCTTTCTAGTGGATCCCATCCCTCCATGCATCTCTATGTCATATCACAACAGGGACACAACTTTGGCACATTCTAGGTTGCCCTCATGCAGCGATGCACCCATCAGACTGGGACAATGTGATGCATTCATGACTTACACAGACATTATGCCAGATCCATGCAGAGACAGTGGGAGCTGTGGGAATGAGAATATACAGAGAGTTAGGCAGGATAGAAATAGAAGGCTATTAATCATTCAGTCACTGTTTATTGCAGAATCTAGAGAACTGCATGCAGCAGCATCTCACTTGGTATTGAAGCACCTTAGGCCTACTGGTCTCAGATTTGTGATGAAATTTGGTCTCAGAGTGTGATGAGGTGGAAGATCATCCAGCTCTGGACTTTACAAACCGCTTCAGACACGAAGCAGCTCAAGAACTGGAGAACCAGCTGAGAACCGGAGTCCTGTAGCAAATCTGGCTCCAGAGCCAAGCCACAGCCTGGCCAGAGCCCAGCTCCCATGGACCTGGGCACCCCACAACCTCTTCAGGTCTGTCTTACTTACACATATTGGGTCACATCTTCCCTAACAGATTCCTTTAAGTTCTACTGCTCCATGAAAGAAAGAAAAATGAGCTGGTGTTCCTCTTTCCTCCCCAGACCCAACCTTGCCCCTTCTTCTACATCAACCCTTCTTGTTTCCAGAGCTCCAAACAATGTGTCTTTTCCCCCAGCATCTCTGTGTAAACCGACACTAATCCCAGCAAGCTGCTCCTATTGCTTAAGGAGTTTAGTTTGCCAAGCTGAAATTTGATAAATTCAGCCCAGATCAAAAGGAGGCATGGGAAGTCCTCAAGCATCCCACCCCCCAGAGGGCATTCCACCAGACAGCTTCACACAGCCAGCAGCCATGAGTTTGGTTCAGGACCTCAGATATGATCCCTCAGCCATCGTTATGATGCTGGGAATCGACACATCCTCTCTGCAATGCAGTGTCCATACTCTGCAGGCTTTACCCAATAAAAATCCATAGAGAAGTGAAGAAATTAAATCCCAAATCCAAGCCCTGAAGTCAATCAGAGGAAGACTTTTGATCCTGTCAACACTTTAACAGGATCTAGGACCTTCACTAGGGACCTCTCAACTGTGATTGAATTTATGGGAAAGATATTCAGTCACTCCAAGGACAGCACAGATAGATAGATACAGAGATAAATGGAGGGACGAAGGGAGGAAGGAAGCAAGCAATAGCACAGGCAGTTGTGATTTCATTTATATTCAGCTGTATAAATCAGACTCTTGAGTAATGCAAGAGCAAAAGGCTTCAATAATCTGTACAGCTCCACATGTGTAAAAGCGTTATGAGAAAGACTGGAAATGTCTAAATCCAAGGCCTTGTTTTCTTTCAGAAAAATGCAATCCATTTATTAGGAAAATTGCAAACATGAGAAGAGTCATGGCTGCCCCTTTCCAGCCCAAAAGAAAATTTGTCTTGTTTGGGCATGGAGACAGACTCAGATATGAGAGCTGAAATGATGAGCCACCATGCTGGAGCAGGTTTTTCAGCTCTGATGGAAATAAGGCAAGAAGTAGGATAAATATGCCTCTCAGGTAAAACACTGCAGCAGTGGTATAGAACAGAGCATTAAGGTTGGAAAAGACATCCAGCATCTCCAAGCCCAACTCCAACTCATCCCCACCATGTTCACTGGCCCTCAGTGCCGCATCTGCACTGTTCATGAACACCTCCAGGGATGGTGACTCCACCACCTCCCTGGACAACTTATTCCACTGCATTATCACTCTTTCAGATAATAAGTTTTTCCCAGTGTCCAACCTGAACCATTTCTGGCACAACTTAAGGCCATTCATTACCCTTCATCCTATCGGATTCTAATCTTTTGGCCAAATTGACCTCCAATCTTTTGCATTTGTGAGCATCTTAGTGCTCCAAGGCTGAATGAGATCTTCTGTTACATAGCTTATGAGCTCTCACATCCAATGGTTTTAGGGATGAGTGGAATTGACAGCACAAAATAGGAGCATAGATCATTAACGTATTTTATCAGGTCACCCATGCATTGCCCTTTATGTGTGTGTTGAGGTGCCATGTTCTGTCCTGTCAATGCCTTCAAAACCTGTTAGGTTTTGAGGAACCCTTTAGGAATCAGTTCACTTGATGCAAAATTGCATATATCAACGAGTTGAGCAGTGGATTGCATGGATTTAAGCCCATGCTTAAGGGAACTGTAGGCATAAATAGATCCCAAAGTTCTATCAATCTGTTTTTTTTTTAATGTCGTTCAGGTTTTATAATAGATGCTAATATTCACTCTAAAATTATGAGATCTCTGTATCTGCAGAGTAACACAGGGTGGTAGCTTCTTATTTCTGTTTCAATTCCTCCCTCCTTGCTGTAACACTTTCCTGTGAGCTCCAGGCTGCACACCTCAGGCTGAAGATATCATTGTTATTTCATTTACAATTTTCCTTCCATATTCTCTGATTTTATTCCATCTCAGCATCTGAGTTAATTTGAAGGGTTTGATCTGCAAGGGGGTTAAAGCAAGCAGCCTTCAGACTGGGAGAGTTCTAAGCCTGGCAAGCCAAAGCAATCTCTCCTTTCTGCACGGTTTCTGCATGGTTTTATTGTCTGCATCAGCCAGGCTCTTGGGTCCATCTGCAAGTTTTTATTACTCCAAGAATAATCACTTGACTAACAGAGACCTTTCCTTGCAGACCGAGGAAAAGAAAACCAACCCAAATTGATATTGCAGACATCCAAGTCTTAGCTTGGAGCAAGTCACAATACAAAGGAAAACAAAGAAAGCATTCCCTTTCCCTTTC
>NW_024885355.1:661311-796572 GCF_019232065.1 Centrocercus urophasianus
GGTGATCGATGGGAGTTCTCCCCTCCCCCACCTGCAGTGTCACCGAGTGGGGAAACTTTTGCAGTGCGTTGAGTTTTTTGTTTGTTTGTGGTTTGTTTGTTTGTTTTTTGTTTGTTTTTTGTTTTGTTTTTTTGTTTTTTGCCACGCGTGGGATTTCAGCGACGCGGCGGTGCGGGGTCATCCGCTCCAAAAAGCGGAGAGGGGAAGGGGGGGGGTGGAACCACAGAGCCCTGGGCTGGAGGCAGAGCATTTCTTCCCTGCAGCGGTCATCCCCAAAGGGGGAGGCAGGGGGTGTACGACCCCTCCCGAGCTCCGCTCGTTTCCTCCCTTCTCCTCCCTCCGTGCAATGGTGGCTGCGGAGCGCTCAGAATTGCCACGGCTGCAAAGTAATCCGAGCAGCAGCTGGAAGCTGCGCACCGCCTCCCGTGCCCGGCTTCAGCGCTTCGGTTTCACACAGGGCTCCCTGTGTCCCCTCCTCTTCCCCCCTTCTTTCCCCTCCCAGCACCGAGAGAAGGGATTTTTTTTTTCTCCTTAATTCCTTTTTTTTTTTTTTTTTTTTTTGGCTGCGATCTTGAGCTATAGAGGCTCGCACAAAGGTAAGGGGAGGAAGAAAAAAATGGGGGGAAAAAGGGAAAGCAAAGCTCAGAGGATGGGTGAGGAGGGTGCAGAGGGTGCTGGAGAGATACGGGCACGGCAAAGCTCCCGCCTGGGAATTTCCCATGGCTCTGAGTGGATTAAGCTGGAGGGGAAGGTGTGCTTGGGGAGGGGGCAGGGAGAGGAAGCAGCCTTGGGTTTGTGTGGTGGTGTGGTTCTGTTGGAAAAGAAAAAAAAGAAGAGAAAAAGAAAAAAAAAGAAAAAAAAATGGAAAAAAAAAAAGAAAGAATGAAAAAGGCAAAAAGAAGGAAAGGGGGAAAAGAGAAAGAAATAAAGAAGCAAAGAAAGAAAAGGGAAAATGAAAAAGAAGGAAGAAAAAAAGGAAGGAAATAATGGGGGGAAAAAAGCAAGGATAGGAAAGAAAGGGAAAGAAAGAAATGAGAAGAGAGGGAAGAAAGAAAGGAAAAAGAAAGAAAAAGCAGCTGCTGGTTCTGACTTCTGAAGCAGGAGGTCAGAAAGCACGGGGCTCCCTTGATAACGCACACACCCTGTAAACTTTTCAGCAGCACCATGGAAACTTCTTATTAATGCTGCAGTCATTAAGAGACACAGGGGCCGGCAGATTTATTAGCGCAGCCGACCACAACACATGTCAGCCCTCCTGAAACAAAGAGCCTTGTCAGCTCTGCTCCTCTGCTTGGGATGGGTGGGAAGCCCCGGGATGGAGAGAGGGGTTTGGGTCATGGGGAAGTGGCATTGCCTCCATTAACTGGCGTTTCCCCATTGTGGTCAGCTGAGCCCTGATGCAATTTGTTGGCAGTGAAGGTATTTGGAGCCTGGGGAGGTACGTGTTTGGACGAGATGATCTTAAAGGTCTTCTCTAGCCTTAATGATTCTATCATTAGTTGGATGGGGTAATCTTAGGGGGTCTTCTCCAGCCTTAATGAGTCTGTGCTCTGTGGTTAGTTGGATGGGATTATCTTAGAGGTCTTCTCCATCCTTAACAATTCTATGATTAGTTGGATAGGATTGTCTTAGAGGTTTTCTCCATCCTTAATGATTCTATGGTCGGATGGGATTGTTTTAGGGGTCTTCTCCATCCTTAACGAGTCTATGATTGGTTGGACAGGGTGATCTTAGAGGTCTTCTCCAACCTTAAGGGTTCTATGATTGGTTGACTGAGATGATCTTAGAGGTCTTTTCCAACCTGAGTGGCTTTATGATTCTGTGAGCTGAGCTGTTGGTGTTGGTCGCGGCAGCTCCGAGACAGAGGATTTCCCCGGGTGCCTGCCATGATAAATCAGCTGCCGTCAGCCTGAATGAGAGCATTCACTGAAGTTACAGTAGGAAACTTGTCTCTCGTGGACACTGTGCCATTGCTCTGCAGAAAGCAGCCGGTGCCCATTGCCGGCATTGCGCTGAAATATCGCATTGATCGCCACTGCCGCGCTCGTCCGGAGGCACGCGGGGTTTGATTGCAGTGCTGTGTGAGCACGGGTGGTGCAGAAAGGGAAGCTTAGAGAGATGCCGTGGCAATGCTCTAAGGGTACATCCCCGGGAGGATTGACAGCGTTAAACTTGGCTGGCTGCTTCGGGCAGCCCCGCGGTGCCAAAGCAAAGCGAGTCGGCAGCCAACGTCACTCTGCACTGGGGCAGAGCATGGCAGCTCTCGGTCACTTTATAACCCCTGGGAGGCAGTGCCAGCCCTGGGAGGCCGTGGAACGGGAGGTGCTTGCTCACACGTGGGATATAAGCAGCGCTGAGCAGTGTCAGTTCTCCCTCCCCGGTGCAGAGGCAGCGGGTGCACAGGGTGGGTGCTGCTGGAGACGCAAGGCGGTGAATGAATGCGAGTAGCTTGCATGCAGGGAGCGATTGCAAAGTGCCTGGAGGGAGGAAGGATGTGACATCCCAGGGGAGCGTGATTTCTGATAGCAAAGTACAGCAGGGAAGACTGCAAGATTCGAGCGAGGGGGTGTGCTTCATCCTTATTTTTTCAGACTGAGTGCAGGGAAATATAACAGCATTGAAAGGATGGGAGCAGAAAGCTGCGAAACAAACAAAACATATCAAATCAATTAATTTTTTTTTTCTTTTTGGGGGGGTGTAGGAAGAAGCATCCAGCACTCACCCAGCGCTGCAGTGACAGCAGTGTGTGCCATCCACCCCAGTGTGAGACGGAGCCAACAGAAGGAGGTGAGGCACTGTGAGGCACTGCCTTCCTGAGGTTCAGACTTTTCCCTCCATCCCTAACTGCTTTTTTTCCTCTTTCACTCTATTCTCCCTCCTCCCTCTTTCCCCAAGCAGAAGCTGAAGGGGAGGGGGGATATAAGACAAGAGGCATGCTTGTCCACAGCCCTCCCGACCCCATCGCACCGATATAGTGGGGCTGGAGCAGGCAGCAACCACAGCACTCACAGCCTGGAACGGCTTCAAAAGAAACTTCCGAGCAGTGAGATGTTGGGGGCCGGGAGGAGATAAAGGCTGGCTCGAGCAAGCCCTTTCTTGTATGAAAACTTGGCACCTGGACCCAGCGAGACGAATGTATGGCAGGCTCCACGCCATTCATTCTTGGCTGAGGAAGCCTTGGGATTTTTGTTTCTATTGCAATTTTTTTTTTTTTTTTAATTTCCTGGAAGCTGCTGCCGTTGCTTCTCAGAGGATTCAAGATGCTCAGCAGGGAGGGGGGGGAGGAAATGCATTCCCTGAGAATCTCAAAGACTGCAGGGGATTATCCCAACCTGGCTGCCGCAGCACGGGACATTCCTGAGTTGTATTAACCAGGCTCCAAACGGAGCGGTGGCAAGCTGGAAAAAAGCACTTTATCATGCCTGCAGAGGGCCATGTGCTGTGTGTAACAGCTGAGTGCTGGCATCTGTGGGGCTTCTTTTCCTTCCCCTTCCCCCCCCTTGTGATTCTTTTTTGCTGTCTGTGATGCTGACTTCTTGCCTTCCTCTGCTCCATGCCTGGCTGTGATGTGAGGGGAGAGGGGAACAGACCCATCTTTAAGGGGGGAGGAAAAGTGCAGCTGGAGAAAATGTGATTCCCTCTACTGGGACCAAAGTGTGAGTTCTCTTGAGCCAGGAGACAGCGTGTGGCTTGGATATTAAGGGCTCTGTTTCCTCCCCATCAGGGCTACTGATGATTCTTGAGGTTTTTTTTCTGAGGTATGCAGAGGGGGAAAAGAAATAAGGCTTTTTATTTGACTTTGAATGTGAGATCACCAGGAAAAATTCAGACTTAGAGGCAAAGCCCTGCTAGGGTGGATGGGCCTGCAGCGTAATTCCTTACACCCATCATGTCTGAAACTCTCCTATTGGGACAAAATGCATACATAGCCCCAGTCACCTCTGAGCAGGGGCATCTGCAGCTAGATCAATGGCTCATGGGATTGCATAACCATGGAGCAGCTCTGAACATGGCTCACGCTCTGGGGGAGCGTTGCTGTTCTGAACTGTCCCCAGATATCTCCCTGGGATGTCTCTATCTCTGGTGTCTGCCACACAGTGCATGGCAGCCCCCACCTGCTTTGGAGGATAAAATGGAGCAAGGAGCCAACACCATGCTGGCCATAGAATAACAGAATTATTAAGGCCATAAAAGACAACTAAAATCATCTACTCCAACCATCAACCCGTCACCCATGCCCACTAAACTATGGCCGACCATACAGGGGCAAAAGTATGGGGCTGTTGCAACTTGAAAATTCTGGGTCTGGGTCAGCTGTTGAGCAAAATTGAATCAGATTAGGCTGGGATTTGGTTTAATGCAGGGTTAAATGCTAATTGGTAGTGGTTTTGTGCGTCCTGGTTGACAGGTCACGTCTGACAGGACAAAAATGTCAGCACACTGGTGTTGGACAGGAACTTTCCCACGGGCTGAGAGCAGAGGAATTTCATCTTGAGTGGTGGATTTGAGGCTTGTGGTGATAACTCCTAGTTCACCTCTCAGTCTTGGGACCAACCACTGTCACCCTTCTCTGCCAAACACCATCCAAGGGGAACTAGAAGAAGAGAGATTTAGGTTCGATAGGAGGAAATTTCTTGCTCAGAGAATGGTGAGGCTCTAGCACAGGTTGCCAGAGAAGCTGTGGGTGCCCCATCTCTGGAGGCATTTAAGTCCAGTTTGGATGGGGCTTTGGGCACCTGGTCTATGGGAGGTGTCCCTGCCTATGGCAGGGTTTGGTACTGGATGGACTTTGAGGTCAACCCAAACTCCTTCAACCCAAACTGTTCTGTGATTCTATGATCACTAAGGAAGTCAAGGAACATCTAGGGTAGGAACCACAATGGGGACAGTGCCCTGCTGGTACAGCCTTTGTTAGCCTTACCCAGAACTCTCTTTCCCCTCCCAAGTCCCTTCCCAAATCTTGTAAGGCACAGCAAATATCTCAAGTGCTTCGCTGGGGTGGAGGCAGCCCCTGAAGCTCCCAGTGATGCTCTGCTGGGCAGCCCCCATGCTGAGCATCCCATTGTTCACAGTGGTCACGCTGCAAGAATTATTAGCACTGGGGAATGCCGGGAGGGGAAGGAGCCTGGAGCTTCCAGCTGTGCTGTTTGCAAAAATGACTGCCAGGATTGTATTTATTACCTCCTCGGTGGAGGGTCTGCAGCTGCACACTGACAGCCCCAGGCAGAAAAGAAGCCTGGAGATTATTGTTCGGGGGGGTGGCCCCCGAAGGGAAGCCACAAAAACAAATAAAAAGCCTACAAAGAAGCTCTGAGCCAGGGCAGCACCATGGGACACCCAGTGTAACTCTGCCTCCCTGATTTGGCCTTCCTTATCAGCATCCTAAAAGGGAGGGCTGTGAGAAGGGACTTTGGGATTTGCTGCCTTTCAGAGAGCTAAAGCATGGGATCCTCTTAAAATCTGAACTGGTGGCTCTGCCCCTGCATTCTACTGGGGTAGATTTTTTTTCCCTGGGATTTCTGTGTCATTTTGGCAGGGCACAAGGGACTGAGATGTGCTGTTGGAGGAAAGCTTGCATTTGGACAGCCGACTTGTAACTTCAAAGATAAAGAGAAGGAAAACTTTCTTAGGTACAGGGTACAGGATGAGCTACTCGTGTCTTACCAAGAAGCAGAGGTATCACCCTGGGAGATCTCACCTTCCAGCACTATCCCTCCCCTCCCACCCATTTGGCTCATCCCTTCCAGAGGAGCCCATCCACATCCATCTCGCTCCATCCATCCAGCTCATTCCTTCCAGAGGGGCCCATCCATGTCCTTCTCATCCACTCAGTTCATCCCCTCCAGAGGAATTTGTCCATATCCATCCCTCTTCCATCCATTCAGTTCATTCCTTCCAGAGAAGCCCATCCATGCCTGTCTCCTTTCCATCCACCCAGCTCATCTCTTTCAGAACAATCCATCCATGTCCATCGCAATCCTTCTGCAACTATCACACCAGGATTGTTGAAACAAACCATGTCAGGGCTGCATGATATGCCCAGAAACTCTAGAAACAGTAAAAAGCAAGAAGTGTAGGAGGCTTCCTCTCTCCGTGCTGCACATCTTGATGTTTCTCACTGGTTTGACACATGGTGTTTATCCCACAGTGCATTCCTCTTGGATTATATGTCTCTGGGAGTTGAGTGGGTGAAGCATGGACTCAGGTATGGGGCAGCATCATAAGGTCTGAGGGTATAGAAACTTGCTGGGATTGTTTTAGCTTTCAATGATTAGCTAGCAAAAAAAAAATAAATAAATAAATTAAACTTTGTGTTTAGTGTGAAATACATTTAAAAGGTGTTTTACACTTTAAAAATTCACATCAGCTTGGTTTATTTCGTCTGACATCCTGACAGAGAGGAGGGGAAAGCACCCTCAGCCCCATGTTGCATACAAAGCAGTGATCTGTCACTTTGAACTTGGTGTTTTGCAAAGTGGATGCAGCGCTGGAGGACTTAATGCTGCTGGGTTACTGATGTGATTTGGGCAAAGTTCTGCTGGTGGCTCCACTTGGCCCCTCTATGGCAGAATGTATCAAAGCTGCTGTAAACCTTGGTGCAAACCTACCCAGCTCCCATTGCTGGGAGATGCTATGCCAAATGGCTGCTCTGTCTGCTTGGTTGTGCCAAAATAGCTTCTCTCATTTTGGTGTGATCACAGGGGTGATGCTGGAGCTCGAGAAGACCCTGAGCTCCTACATTCCTCTTGGTCATTTGCTTTGATCGTGTTGGGATTCAGTTCTGATGGTGCTGCTCCCAGTTTCCATGTCCCACACTGAAAATGCACCCAAAGCCACGTGGACCTGGTTTCGGTGTTGGGCTGACATGGTGGTTGGACCAGATGATCTCAGGGGCCTTTTCCAACTTTGATGATTCTGTGATTTTATGTTGTGGTCAGGAGGTGATGGAGATGCTCTTGCATTAGAACTGCCTCCTCCCAGCACAAGCAGAGCTCTGCATGAGACTGATGAGCAAAATCAATTTCAGAAGCCACAGGAGACCCTTTCCCCCCATGCAAGAAACAGTTACAACCCGAAAGCTGCAACCAGCCCTATTTAGGCAGTGGATGGAACTCAGCTGGAACTTGCCCTATGGGCTGGCAAACCTGCCCACACAGGTTTCCTTTTGTTTGAGCCAAAAATACCCCCTACACACCTTGATTTCCTCCTGGGACAGTGCTAGGGGGATTGCATAAGTGGAATAAACTGTTAGTTGTTTAAGCACTCAGATGATAAATCACCCTTGGCTTCTTGCTAAGCAGATGGGATTTGTGACATGAACAGTTGGAGCAAAGATTATTTTAAAAGGGCTCTCAATTTCTTTTGTAAAGAAAGGATTATTATTTAACTTAAAAAAGAAATACTGAAGGGACTGCTCAAGCAGAGCAAGGGATATCATTTAACCCAACGGTGACAAACCCATGATGTGATGCTGCTGTAGGGGTTGGACGTGCTGGGCTCCCTGTTGGCCATTTCCATGTGTCTTCTTTGCAGCCTGGTGGGGTGAAGGGCTGCCTGGTTTTGTTTTGGGATTGTGAAACACTTCTGATGCTTACGGCTTGTCTGGCTTTGCTCTTGCTAATCTTATCTGTCTCATCCCCTGCAACATCTACGAAAATCACCACGAAGGACAGGGAGCAGTCCCAGGTGCTGGTTAATCGTTGCTTTTTGGCTCAGCAGTTTCTTCATGTCTGTAGCTGATAAAAGCAAATGGAAATTATGGAGCTTTGGGGAAAAGTGAGGAGCAGTGTGTTGTTTTTCTAGCTGTTCCACATCCCAAATTCCCCACTTTTTGGTGAGATTCAAGCCTTGCAATGATAGCCTTGATAGTGTGGTTATTTTCACCCCCAGTTTGGTGTCTATTGCATGTAATTCTCACATAACCTGCTAATGAGGATTCCCAATACCACTCAGGTAATTACTTGCTAATGATTCCCCTTCGGTTGTGAAGTTCCTGACCCAATGCAAAAGAGGTGGTTTCACATCCATTATTAGAAATCATCAAAGTAAAAAGGAATTCAGAGACTTCTGGCCCTGCATTTAATTCTGACTTTCTGAAGTGACCAGAAAGATGGAGGAAAAAGCATTCATCACCCTTAGGATGACTTCAGTCTCTCTTCACACTGTGGAGACATAAGGGCCAATGATGCCATCTCGGTGCCCCCAGCCCAGCACCGGGGTTGGAAAAATAGGGAGAAGATGGGGCTGCACACCCCTTTCTTCTTTTCTTATTTTTGGCATGGCTCTGCTATGTAAGCAGCTTTGCACTCCACATTAATAAACCACCTCTGGTAATTTATCATTCAAAGGTGGCTAGAGGGGCAGCTCCTGATGGAGCGAGCCATTAAATCAAATTGGATTAGGACATGCCAAGAAACAAAACCTCATCCTTCTGTCACCAGCACCTATGGAAACTCCAATAAACTCCCCCAGAGCTATCCATTGGAATTTAGGAACAAACCTAACCAACAGGTACTTTGGTTCTCATTAAGTCTCCCTACACCCAAACACTGAGTGCAAAACCAACACCGTAAACTAGCTAATGAAATAAGATAGAGCCAGTTCTGGAAACCTTGCTCCTATTTGCACCAAAAATCATTGAATTATGGAAGCGTTGAGGTTGGAAAAGACAACAGATCATCTAGTCCAGCCATCAACTCCTCCATAAGGAAGCACTAGTTTGTTTCATAAGCTTTATAGAGAGGACTAAATATATCTGTTTTATTCACATGGGGATCCCTTCTTTAGCAAAGAGCAAAAGCCAGAATGACCTTTACTTTCAACGGATTCATTAAAAAAAACCCAAAACATTTCTCAGCAGCAATTTCTTTATCACAGGAGGAGTGTGTGTCTGTGAGTCAAGGGTTAATGGTCTCTGTAGTCTGGTTTGAACCAGTTTTGTCTGCTCACTGTGATGTTTGGGATCCAACTGTGTTTGCAGCTGTGGCGTCATTTGGTCTCAGTGTGCCAGAGTCCACACTGGAGATCCGCAGCTGTTGCTGGTGCAGAGACCTACCTGATGATCACTCCTGTTTTACGTAATGAATAAGGAAAATGTTTTTTTTTTAAAAAAAAAAGTCCATCCCAGTTGCATCTCAGAGCCTCCCAGGTATTTAGAGCCTTCCCTCCCCTTCCCTTCCCTCCCCTTCCCATCCTTGTCTACAGGATTTATGGCCTCTATCAAAACTTTCTATGTTTTTCCAATAGCCTTTCCTTTTCCCTGCCCTAGTTAGTGAAGGCAGCCAAATGGGCCTTGCTATGAACACTTTGCCTTTTGTTCACTTGTTTGCTATAGAATACTATAGAATCGCAGTGTCATTAAGGTTGGAAAAGACCTCTCAGATCATCTAGTCCAACCATCAGCCCATCCCCACCATTCCCACTAACCCATGTCCCTCAGTGCCACATCTCCGTGGTTCTTGAGCACCTCTAGGGGCAATAACTGCCACCGCTTCCCTAAAGTTTAAGCAGAAAATTGACAGCAAATCTGTAAACTACCCAATCTGTCCACCATGCTTTGGACACATAGGAATTCACGTCATGCCTGATCTGTTTGTGAGCTACTGTTGAGAAGTCCTGTCCTCCCCACTCCTGTAATCCTGGCTGCTGCGTATAACTTAGGTTTGGAGGATGCAGGCAGGGATGGGGTGGGAAGTAGAACCTCAGGGATCATTCCACTCCACATTGGTCAAGGAAAAGATGAAGTGTCTCCAAGTTTAGTCCTTAGCAGATTTCACCCCCTTCATCTCATTCCCAACGAGGGGATGAGACCTTGATCAATAGGCTTCTGTCCAAGGTGGAATGTGACAGCAGTTCCCACCTGGGTAAAAAGGAGTTTTTTTGGGATGAGTTTGGACTGGATGTTAGGAAGAATTTCTTCATGAGAAGTCAGGTCAGGCATTATAATGGGCTGCCTAGGAAGGTGGTGAAATATCCATCCTTGGAGGTATTTGAGAAATATGCATGTGGTGCATAGGGACTTGGTTTAGTGGTGGTCTTGGTGGTGATTGGTTAATGGGTTAGATGATATTATGGTTCTTTTCCAACATAAATGACTCTATGATTCTATGAGGTGACAGTCTCAGCTGTGGATCACTGGACAAGTGAGAAGAGTCTTGAAGAAAACACAGAAGGAGGAAAGCAAGCGCAGTGAGAAGTGTGAATTTGCAGCAACACCACAGCAGGGCTTTCCTCTAAACCACTCCCCCAGATTGGTTTTCCTTTGTGATCTGGTTTTAAAATCAATGAGAATTTTAAGGTTTTTTTGGCAGGGAAATTTCAAAGTGAGGTTCTTGCTAAGGGACGGTGCAGGAGATGAGCAGATCTGCAGATGTGGAGAGCTGGGATTTGGGGCAGAAGGCTGACACCCTGCAGGGAGCTTGTTCTGACCTTGGCTCCATTACCCACCACTGAATCTCCTTGGGGAGTGGGGTTGACTCAGGATATTCACCATGCAGAAAGGACAAGATAGATATAAAGAGCCCTGGGGAGTGATTCTTCATCCCAAGGAGATCCTGGGAGCTCTCAGGATGCAAAAATATTCTCACAGCACAACACCCATAGAAATGAAGATGTCCTTGAAGAGAATAGGAAAAAAACAGCCTGAGGGTTGGTCGCTTTCTCCTGGTGGCTTTCCTCCACATCCTCAGTGACTGTCCGAGGAAATGGGCCTCAGGGCTCCTGGCATTGCCTCCGGGTGAATGTCCCCAGTGTTGCAGGAGGATAACTCATCTCCCTTTCACGAGGGGATACCTTGGCCTCCTGCCTTTATCAACAGAGCAGCTGGTAGGCAGCCATCCAAAGGCAATTGGATGTGGTTTCAAATACACGCTGTACGCAGATGAACTGTAAATGCCTGTGGCATGTTTCCTTCCCCATTTCAAAGAGCTGGATCGATTGCTCCATGCAGCAATAAAGCATGCCCATACCTGACTAAGCTCTTTGCTGATTATCTGGCAATATACACTTTTTCTTGGACTAGAAGATGACCAGCACCTTTATGTCTGCTGTTTTTTGTCACAGCTATTGGCCAAGTGGCTTGTTAGTCTATGAATGCTTCATGTTGCTCCATAAGGGAGTTTTTAACTGATAGTAATGGATTGCATCTCACCAGTCTCATACTGGTGTCTTTGGAGCTTCTGGGGTCTGATCCAGTGCCCTCAGAGACAATGAATGTGATGCTAGCAGCAACCAAACTGGGGTTTCAAAGGAGTAGTTAAGAGGCACTGTCCAGATTGAGATATCAAGTGGGAATAACTAATTAATGGCATCTGAGAGAAGAGATGCCAATAGTATCGTAAGAAAAGAGATAAAAAAAGAGATACCACTAAGCTTCTCACCACTGATAGTGGGGTAACACTAAGGCAGATGCTTCTCTGTAGATGAAACATTTAACATTAAGGTTTTTTAGTTCCCAATGATGAATGATTGCAAAAGGGAGCAATGGTCTGCATGCACAGACTCAGAGTGGGGGTTGACATCAATGTAATTAAGAAAGAGTTACCTGGAAATGTATCTGCAGGAGTATCCACTGCATCCCATCTGCTCACACATGTTTTCTCTCAAGAAACACTTAAGATGGGCTCATCTTACTGGTTTTCTGTTGTTTCTACAGAATAATGTACCCCGGAGGATTGCAAGTTGGCCTTTAGCAACGCTTTGGTTGCAAGCATTTTGGCCAGAGTCCCAAATCCTTCTCTCTGGTCACAGGAGATATGGGAGTCACTCCCAGACAAGTCATATCAATGATCAGGACAATATTTTGGCCAGGCATTTTCCCCTTTGCACTTCTTTTGCACACTGTAAGGCACATGCAGCCATCACCCAAGACTTCAGCTGGAACAAAGGTGGACAGCCCTCTCTGCGGACCTGCAGGATCACTTACATGCTCCTATTTACCCTCCCCATAGATGCAGAGCAAAAGCTTTTTTGGCTGGCTTTGGAAGTCCCGCAGCTGCGGGGTTGTGCAGACTTGCTGCCAGAATGTGATCAGAAAAGGGTCAGCAGATGTGGGAGGTGCAGATCAGCTCTCTTCCTCCTCTGGCTGCAATGACGGAGGGAGATAAATGTCTCAGATGATGGAAGTTCAAAATCAGAGGGGAGGAGAGATCTCGCTTGCCAGCATCGTTAATCAGAGAGAATACTTAATTAGCAAAGACTCCAGAGTCTGTGTGTGTGAAATAAATTGGCTCTCTCCAGTCAGTGCCTTTGAGAGAGGCTGGGCCCACCACAACACATTCTGGGGTAGATCAGGCTGTCCTTTGTTCTCATGGTAGGCGAGGAGCCAAATGGCCATTCTGCCTGCCACCACCCAGAAGAGATTGGCTTGAAGCACATGACGTTAAGCAATGAGTCTGTCTGCTGAAACACGTCTAGATTTGTGTCTGAAGTCAAAGTAAGGGAGACATGCAGTCCAATGGCAATGGGCAGCCTTCTAGCAGTTCACAGAATCATAGAATATTCCAAGTTGGAAGAGACCCATAAGGATCATCCAGTCCAGCTCCTGGTCATCAAGTCCAGCTCTTGGAAGTTGGACTCCTGGACATCTTGCAAGATTCCTACTGGGGATTGTAGCATGAGAAATATGGTGTTTAGGACATCCTTGCTATTTACTTATAGTTAGTTAATACTTTAACAGAATGCTTAATCTATCCCTTTGGAAAGACAGGAAGAATGCGTAGCTCAAACTGTTGCACACCTTCAGTAAAATAAGACAATTAAATTGAATTTTTGTCATCTTGTTTTCCAGGTCAACGATGCAGTTCTTAGCCTGGTTCAACTTGCTGCTTCTCCTTCCGTGTTTCAGTGCCACCAAAACCTGCTTCCCTGGCTGCCACTGTGAAGTGGAAAGCTTTGGTCTCTTTGACAGCTTTAGCCTGACCAAGGTGGACTGCAGCGGAATAGGCTCACACATTGTTCCTGTCCCAATCCCTCTGGATACCTCCTACTTGGATCTGTCCTCAAACAAACTGGAAACAATCAATGAATCAATGCTAACTGGCCCTGGATACACCACCCTGGTGAGCCTCGACCTGAGCTATAATAATATCGCCAAGATTTCCTCCACAACTTTCTCCAGGCTTCGCTACCTGGAGTCTTTGGATCTGAGTCATAACTCTCTGGAAGTCCTTCCAGAGGACTGCTTCTCCAGTTCTCCTTTGGGTGACATAGATTTGAGCAATAACAAGCTTTTGGATATAGCGATGGACGTTTTTGCTTCAAAGGGTCAAGGAAAACCCTTGAATGTGGATCTATCCAATAACATGCTCAGCAAAATTACAAGGAACCATGAAAAGAGCGTCCCCAACATCCAGAACTTAAATCTTTCTGGAAACAGACTAACAACTGTGCCAAACCTCCAAGGCATTCCTCTTCGATACTTAAATCTTGATGGCAATCCACTAGCCAAGACTGAGAAAGGAGACTTCAAGGGGCTGAAAGGTTTGATTCATTTATCCCTCAGCGGCCTCCATAACTTTAGAGAGTTATCTCCTTACAGTTTCAAGGAATTACCAGCCCTCCAAGTTCTGGATTTATCCAACAATCCCAACCTGAGGTCATTGACTGCTGAAGTTATCTTTGGCCTGAGCTCTATACAAGAGCTCAACCTCTCTGGGACCGGCGTGTCCTCCTTGCCAAAGACTGTGCTGAAATACCTACCTTCCCTCAAAAGCATCACCCTGAGGAAGAACATCCAGTGTTTTAAGACCATCAAAGAAGGACAGTACCACCGACAAATTGGGCTGACCAAAAAAGAGGTCCTCAGCTGCCACGACAGCCATGGGGCCGTAGCAGCAGCGCCTTACGTTTTGTGATGAAAGAGAGAAATGGGGAAAGTTGGAGTGGGAGGGTGGGGGGGGCTGTGGGGTTTGCACAGGTGTTGGACTGAGCTGGCTTGCAGTGTGCCTTTTGTAAAGCTGTCAATAATTTATATATTTGTATATGCCAATACTTGATTGATTGTGGGTTTTATACACTTGCAAATCCTCACTTGCAGGCCCCAGATTCTACCCGGCGTGTTTGGGGCTGCATAGCTCAAGAACAGTGCTGATGGACACTGAGGACCAAGCTGAGGCTTGGGGCAGAAGAGCTGCTGTGATGCAAAACTCCACGCCCCAGACCGGTCTGCAGGTGCAAAGATACACCTCTCCAAAGTGCATCCCAAAACTTGCCAACTCCATAGCTGTTGGCTTCCAAACCCATTCTTCATCCCTGTTTTTAATTATTATTCCCCAAGAAGTGCCTTCTGGATGTTGCCTTCATTAGCAGCACCCTGTTCCTTGTCATGCACTTTCAGTCTGAAGAAACATTTCCAGACAAACCTGAACACAGCATGCTCCTAATGTGCTGGTTTTTACATGATATTTGCATTGATGTGCAGTGAACACTGAGTTAAGTAGAGAGTTTTCCACTCTTTTCTCCCTGTTTTCCCCACCTTGATTCTTTGTATGTCAGATTACTTTAGGTCTAGCCTTGGCAACCTCCCATCTGTATGACATTAGTGAGGCATTGATACATTGCAAAGGAGGAGAAGCATCTCACCCAGGAACCAGCTTCCATCAAGCAAATTGAGTGAGAGACCACATAGCCAAGCTTTAAATGAGAAAACAATTCCCTCCTTCCTTTCTGGGTAAACTTGGAAGAAAACATTGACAGTGGTTTTTATCTCAATGACCTCAACCAGCCAAGCAAGCTGTTTCCAGGCTGATGTTCCCCAGCTGAACTCAACATCTGCAGCTCAGCTGGGATTGTGTGAGGCAACTTCCAAAACGTGCCAGGGGAAGAATTAGCACTGACGCCTGCAACCCTGGAGCAGTCTGCCTATCATGAGAAGGATCTTGAGGTATATTTTCATTCCAGTTCTGTGGCTTTTCTTTCTCTCACGTGGCTACCTGGCTACCAGCTGAGATCTGATGAAAAGCTTTGTCCTTGGAGCTTTATGCATTTTTCCTCTACTCTGAAATGCTGGCAAAGCAAAGGGGAGCTTGCCTCATCCCACTTCTTCTCCAGGTCAGGGGAAAGGGAGCAAAGGCAGCACAGTGCTTTACATGTAGCCTTCATCCTGATCATAGGAGCTCTGCCAATGGAGATATCCATCCCAAATCTGCCACTTTGTCCTGGGATGGGAGGGTATGTTGCAGATGGTGATCCTGCACAGATCTGCCCATGGCTTGTTCTTCACACCCAGCCTTGCGTCAGAGTAACCTTAAAGTTTCTGAAACAGGTTGAGGGAATCATAGAATCACAGAAAATCCTGAGTTGGAAGGGACCTATAGGGATCATCAAGTCTGACCCCTGGCCTCACACAGTATCACCCAAAAAGAGGACCATACAACTGAGAGCGTTGTTCATACACTTCTTGAACTATGGCAAGCTTGGTGCTGTGACCACTTCCCTGGGGAAGCCTTCTGCAGTCCCCAACCAACCTCTCAGCCTTTTCCTGATATCCAACCTGAACCTCCCCCAAAAGGAGGAAGTCCATGCAAAGATGATGGAGACCCAGTCCACAGCCCTCCTTGGGAGTGTTGGGAGGAGCTCAAACTTCATCTTCACACCCCCAAAGGCCTCCACAAATGGAAAGCACATTGCCCAAAGCATTTCTTTCCAGCGATGGTAGAAACCTGCTGAGCCCGTAAAAGCCAGCCACTGCAAGGGGGCTCACCCTAGATTCAACGTCTTACTTTGGATATTTCAATCCCTCTCACATGCTTACACCCATCTCCTTTTTGATGGTTTGATGGCAGACCATAAGGTAGGATTTTAACCCTTTTCATCAGTGTTGGGGACTTTGCCCCTCTGTTGAGCCTTCGAAAGGTTCGACCTGCCTTCACATTCATGAGAAACACAGTAGTTTTCTTAAAAAGGCAATGGGAATGCCTGCAGGCAGACAGAGATCTGGAAGAGAGCAGCAGCCAGGTGCAGTTTGGAAGAAAAGAGGTGGTTTTTAGTAGATGTTGCCTTTTTAAGAGAATTTTCTGCTGGCAGAAAAAAAAAAAATGTAATTAAAAAAAAAAATTGTTTAATGTTGTAAGTCTGTACGTAGATGCAAGGTTACGGGGATCGTATACTGTTAGATTCTCCAGCTTTGCACCACTGTGGTAAATTTAAAACCCAATGTGACAATCCAGTTGAAGACTGCAATATTTCCTGGTGTAATCTCACGCTAGCTGCTAGCTGAACAAGTCTTAGCAAAGGCTGGCAAATACCATCGCTGTATTAGTTTGTTTTTTTACAGAACCTCGGCAACATTGTAAGGCTTTGTGATTACTCACAATATAATAAAGTGATTTGGAGGTGAACAACTGTGGATTTATTGTCTTAGTGATGGCAGGGTGGTAATTGGTTTAAGTCCAAAGTACAATGTGATGTGTTGTTGCCATTCCTCTGTAGCTTCTTCCCTTGCCCTGCGCAGCCCTACAAGAACTGTGAGTGTTGCATCTCCAAACTGCTGTGCTTGTCTCATTGGGCTCCTCATTAGTGCAAAGATTAAAAAGCTTCACAAGGTCCAGGTAAGCTGACTGGAAGGAAGTAATAGACGTTTGACAGTGTCCAGAATTGATGCAAGAACATCTGCAAATGCTATGGGATGTGCTCCAAACTTTGATAGAGGAAGTGGGAAGGTCTTAGTGGATTTAGGGAATGGTCTGCTAGTGAGGAGCTGAGTTGGAAGGCTGGCTTTGCAGAAAGGGTGATGTGGGGAGACCCACAAGCTGTCTACCCTGTCCTCCAGGACTGGCAACCATGGGGGACATATCTCCAGGAAAGGTCTGTTCTGGCTCCCAGAGCTGTTTAGAACTGTAGGGGAAGGCCAAGACCAACATATAGAGATAGTTGGACTTGACAGTCCTTGTTGGTCTCTTTCAACTCAAGATCTTCCATGATTCTACGATACCATGCCTGCTTCTTTTGTGCCCACCATGACACGGTCTCTGCCCATCAGGCTCCACCACAGTTTTCCTTCTGCGTCTCCTTCTGGATCAAGGAATCATAGAATCATTAAAGCTGGAAAAGATCATCTCCTCCAACTGTCCACCTACCACCACTGTTGCCCACTAAGCCAAGTCCATAAGTGCCACATCTCCACAATTCTTAACACCTCCAGGGACTGCGAATCCACCACCTCCCTGGGCACCCTGGTGCCAGTATCCAACCTCTCTTGTGGAGAAGAAGTTTTTCCTAATATCCAACCTGTTGGGATCTCTCTTGCCATGGGACAGGGCTGTGCAGTCTGTTATGCTGTCCTGGTCTGCCAGGGCAAGCACATGGTGCCCAAAGTGATGGGTCTGAATCCATCTATCAGATGGATTCTCCAAATTCCTTGTGAATGCCCCAGCAGCACTGTGTTGCATCTTGTGTACTCCTTCACCCTATTTTAGCTCCCTCTCATTTTGCTGCTATTTGAATTACTTAAATAGCCTATCTGAATTCTTCTATGTTGCAACAGGCATGAGAGCCCCACCTGCAGCATGATGCCCTATGCTGTTCATACGTTCATCCCTCTCCACGATAGGACCCAGACAATAAAAACACAGAACTCACAGAGGAAGAAAAGGCACAGGGTGACTTCAGGGTTGGAAAATCATAGAATCATTTGAGTTGAAAGGAGGGGAAAGTTGAAATTTGAGTTGAAAGGAGAGTTAAAGTCAAATAGGGAGGTTGGTGACCCTGCATGTGGCAGGGGGGTTGGAGATTCATGATCCTTGAGATCCTTTCCAACTCTGGCCATTCTGTGATTATGTGATTCTGTGATTATGTGATTCTGTGAAAGGGACCCTCAAGGGCAACGAATAGGGACACCCACAGCTCCATCAGGTGCTTAGAGCCCCATCCAACATGACCTTAAGTGTCTCCAGGGACAGGACATCCACCACCTCTCTGGGCAGCCTGTTCCAATGCTTCACTGCCTTTATGGTAAAAAAACTTTTTCCTTATATCCAGTATAATAAAATCTGAGGAGCCCACTTCCTGAAGCTGCCACCAGCTTGATACACAAGGAATCACAAACTAAACTCCAATTCCAGACGTCACCCCAGGCACCCAGACCAGGACAACTAGGCAGGCAAGCTCTGGCTATCTCCAGGACCAGCTCAGCTCTGTGGCCGGATGCATTTGTCCTGGCAAGTGAGATGGATGCTTTAATTAGAGGCTGAATATTTTTAGAAGCTGGAAAACCTCAGTGAAGGCTGAGCAATGAGGATACATTTAGGGAGCGAGAGCAGTGGCCGAGCTGGTGTTTGCTCACAGGAGTATCAGTGTCTCACCCTCCTTTCCAGCATGTTGAGAAGTGTATTGAGGGTCACTTCCCCTATTCCCCCTTATATCCAAGGGTCAGAGACAGCACAGGACAACACTCTTGTCTAGATTTAAAAAGATGCAGCTCTTGATAGGCCAAATCACTCATCCCTTATCACTGTTCTGTAGGAGCTGCTTCTCCTGGCTGTCAGCTGTCAGACCACAGAAGTCTCTTGCTGACTGATAGTGTGACTGGTTCACAGCAGCACTGGGTGCCGTCCCTTTTTAAAAATAGCTGTATATTTTCCATTTTGCAGGAGGTTTTATTTCCAGCACTTCTGCTTCACACACCCGGCCTCAGTCAGGCTAGAAAGCACCAATGCACTTTTGCCAGGTCAGAAAGTAGTGCTCTGTGACTGGGGACCATCCTTCTGGAGCTAAATCCTGGGATAGTTTTGGGGCAGTGAAACCTTCTACCCTATGCACAATGCGTTGGACATGCAATTATGTTCCTCCTGCATCCCCCCCCAGACATCTCCATCCTTCCCTTTTTGAGTGAACAGTGGAAGTAGGATCCTGGATAAAAGGAGGAAAACTGGGGGCTGAGTCTGTTCTATCAGATAAATCCTCTGCTGTAATAAGCAGGGAACAGGTGCATCCTTCCTTAATCACAGTCCTTGTCTCCAAGCAATTGTATGCCTGTGTGCACACATCCACATCCCTCTCCTGCCCCATTCTCACCCTGCACTACCTCTTCCTAACAGCATCAAAATAAAAAAGGTTTAATGAAAGTGCTTCCTTCAAAATCCCTGTCAGCTGCAATGACTTTAGGCAGGGGAACAGGCTCCATCCCCTCTACAAGCCACTGGATGGTCCTTGTGTGACCCATAGAGAGGATTCAGCCTGGAAAACCAAACAAGTTCCTCCCTAGTAACCTTTACACCACCATGGCAATGTTCTTTAAGTGCTGCCTGGGTCTCAGCACCAATACCCCCCTCTGATTCCTCCTTAGCAGTGGATGTGTGTCACGGTGCTTGCTGGTAATTGACTTGTGCCGTGCTGGGAATTTGAACCTACATTTCAAAGAGATCGTTAACCTCCTTTTCCTTCTCTTTGAACTGCTTCACTTTATTGTAAGCTAAAGGAAACAGACAGCTTCTTCCTCCCAGAGCCCCTTTTGATGAGATCTCGGCACGATACAGTAGAGGGCACAGTACCAGCAGTGAGGTCGGTGGCAGTGTATGAAGATGTATTTCAGTGGGATCAAGCTTTCCCTTGATTTCAGAGGGGACTGAAGATAAAGGGGTCCAGAGATACCCAAAAGATTGGCAGAGGCATACAACAGCATACTGCAGGATCTCTGCCCACGTAGGACCAAGGAAGAGACATGGGTAGTGGGTCACTCCCCCAAAAACCATGTTGGAGACCCTTTTCTGTGCTGGCCATCCTGCATGGCTTTGGCCACATGACATCACAAGTTTCCTGTGATGCTTCAGAGGTTGCTGATTTGCTTTATCAGTTTGCATTAGCTATCCTCTTTACCTCCTCACTAGATGCTCTGCTGGGCATCTCCAAGTGACTGGAGTATGAATTCATAGAGAATCTATCTATCTCAACACCCTTTTTTCCACCACCTGAGTCACATGATGGGAAGGAAGAGAACCAGATTTGGAACAGAGCTCTACTGTGTCTGCATGGTTCTTCTACAGTTCTTAATTCAACAGTATCCAGTTGTTAAAACCCCTTCCATAAATGATTGTCCTTAGCCTTTTGTAGGACTCACCAAACAATATTTACATATAGTTGGGGCTGATGATCTTCGAAGAGACAGGCAAAAGAGAATATTGATGATCTTTGAGGTTCCTTCCAACCTGAGCAATTCTTCGACTTTCTGATTCCACCACAGCTCAGCTACTCTGCAGATTCAGCCAAGCCCCAGTCACTGTCTGCATTGAACTGTAGAATCATAGAATGGCTTGGGTTGGAAGAGACCCCAAAGATCATCAAGTTCTAACCCCCTGCCACAGGCAGAGCCACCAACCTCCAGATCTGGTGCTGAGCCAGGTTTCCCAGGACCCCATCCAACCCGATCTTGAACACCTCCAAGCTCTTTGTGAGGAGGAGTATGTCAGTGAAATCCCAGTTAAGCACTCATGTTAATACATCCAGCCTTGTGTTTACAATGAGCAAAGTGCTCGTACACCGCAGGTCAGGTAGCACTCATAAAACCTCGTTGAGCTGATTGAGCATCTGAGATCTCATTTCAAAAGCATAAATCAATCCGTCATGCTGCATAAGCTTTAAGATATTCCTGAGGAATAACATTCCTGCAGTCTTTTTTGTTTTACCTGTACTCACTGTGGATATTTCTCTTATCTCCTCAGTGACTACAAAACCTGGTGGTGTATCAAACCTTTGAAATATCCTCTTGGCTTCTCCCTTTGGAGGCCATTTCACAGCTGGGCTTGAACTCACCAGTGAGAAACCTTAAAGCCCCAAATGTTCTCAATTAGAATTTCCTTGTCAGCCTCTGCTTAGCATCTGTTTCTACATTCACACATAAGCAGGCAAGCCTCTGTTCCACAGGAGGAGTGTTGACTTTCAGTGATCCAAATGTCTTGGGAAAAGGCATTATCAGGTTCACAAAAGTTTGAGGTCTCATTTAAGGTAAGGGGGAAGTGTTTTTCTATGGTCATTCTGCAAATGTTGTTTTCTGGATTTCATCAGTTCCAGAAAAGCTTGGCTAAGTCTTCTTTGCACAGAGAACAGCCCACGGGCAACAACAGTAGGGCAATGCTATCTGAATTGCATCAGCTCCCTCCTTCCTGAAGTTAAAATCAGAGCCAGCATCACAAAGCAGAGCAGAAGCACCACAAGCAGCAGGGACTCTATCCCAGAGTGACAAAGGGGCTATCAACAATGTGACAACAGCTCCAGCAGACTGATGGAAAGGAGATGGAAATACCCTCGTTCTCCCACCTCAGGTCACAGGAGAGGAGAAAAACCCTTGTTTCAAGTCACGTCCCACATTTTGTCGTCACGGATCTCATTTTTTTGTGCTGCAGAAGAGAAGCAGGTTGCCCTGCCTGAAGCAGCAGTTTCACATGGCAGAGCTATGCAGTTTCCAGCAGAGCTCCGGAGCCAGCCAAGCACCATTAGACTAGCTTTTTTTTCATCCAAGCAAGGAAGCCCTGGCTCCTGGCAGGCTTATTAGCTTTGGCACGGAGCTCAGCTGACACCTGGCCAAGGCATTTTGGCTGCAGCTGGACCCGCCTGGCTTGCGTCCTGCCAGCTAGAGTGCCTCCCCATTACACCGCCCAACCCTCTTGGTTTAGCAGGGACAAAGCAAGCTTGTGTGCCTGTCCAGATGAGCCATGGGGAACAGCTACAGATTTGTCAGTTTGGGATTCTGCTCAGATTATGAAACTCTTCTCCATATATACCCAAAGATCCCTGAGATTCAAACGCTTCCTTGCAAAGCAGTTGGTTGTTTAAAAAAGGAGATTGCCTGCTGTTTGACAAAGGTGGTGCTTTTGGGCCAGCCCAGCCAGCCTGACCTGGTGGCTTGGACACAAGTTTCCTTGAGCCACTGGTCATTTGGCACAGATAGGGATAAGCAATTTGTAACCTGCTTTTATTGCTCAACCTGTCTTCTTCAAACTCTAGTAATGTTTTAAAGTTTGGAGGAAAGTTCTTAGAATCATGGAATCATAAAATTAGTAAGACTGGAAAAGACCTCTGAGATCACCTAGACCAAAAGTCAACCTATCCCCACCATGCCTGCTGACCACGTCCCTCAGTGCCACATCTCCATGGCTCTTGAACACCTCCAGGGACAATGACTTCACCACCACCCTGGGCAGCCTGTGCCAATGCATCACCACTTTTTCTGATTAGAATATTTTCTTAATATCCAAACCACGGTTGCTGTTTCCAGGGACTGAAATAATTTTACATGCAGGTGGAAGAGTGGATAAAGTCCCAGAGGCCAATGGGATCTGGAAATCCAGCATAGGGTAGACCTTCCTCAACTCTGTTTCTTAACCCCTTATTTTCCTGATTACGAGAGAGAAAGGAGGGCAGCTTAAGACCAGAGCAGCCCTGTTTCACTGCTATCCCACTTCCATCCTAGGAAGAAGTGTCCTTGGGGTGACAGAAGAAATTGTCTGTGCACTGGGATCCCAAAGAAAGGCATCACATTGAGGTCAGTTGGTTTCATCAGGTTGTTGCAGTACGCGTTGCTGACAACATCAGGTGGTTCCAGTTCATACAGAAGAGATGCTAAGAACATCCCCTGTCCTTCACAGCCACAACTCACACCCATGGGACATGTTAAGGCTGATGGGATCATTTGCTTTCAGCTTGGGCAGCAAGGATGCAAGGGGCTAACCCACAGCTCCTCCATTACTGATTAAATCTGGTGTCTTGACTTGAGTCAAAACTAAGGGCTGCAAAGGCCAACTGGCCCATGCTCCTTGTGAGTCTGGCTTGGCATCAGCCAGATTCACCCTTTCCTAATGGGAGAGCAACTCCATTGCTCTTGCAGATCTCTCTGAAGAACCAGTTTTCAGCCTTTGTCTTTCCCATCAGACATCTCCAGGCTCCAACATGAATCTTCCCCACCTGCATCCTCGACTGCTGACTCCTCATCCTTAACCTCACAGAGGCAGTGAGGTCACAAAATCTATGAGCAATGGTGTGCCTTACCTGTGTCTGAAATACTGATGTTCCAGCAGAAGGCAGAGCCTGGGATGCAGCAGATAGCATTTTTATCAGCTTCACAAGATGCATTAAATATGGGATCCATTCCCCTGCCATTCACCTGCTATGTACTGCAGACTGAGCAGACAGCACATATGGAAAATAAAGGGGATGCTCTGTTGGATAAGGACAGAAATTGCCCCATCCTGTTTAACTGGCTAATCCAGAGAAATACTGCTAGCAAGAGGTTTCATCAGCCCCACTCAGGATCTCTTTGGACTAGGTCAGGCAGGAGGGAGCCTTGGGAGAGTCTTTGGGGTCTGCCTTGTAAATTACACAGCTGAAGAAGCAAAGCCACTACCAATACACTGTGCTGCCAAGTGGGGACGTCAGAGTGACATGGGACACTGATGTCAGTCATCTAGATATTCAGAGCAGTAGCACAGCCACCAAGTTCACCTGTGCAGAGAAACTGGACTTCATCAGAGGAGAGCATGCATCATGGCTTAACACATGGGAGACGGAGGTGACCAGGCCCCTGATGGATCTCTCTAGTCCTTGTTTGGTTGAAGGCACCATGATGAGGTGGATGGAGTGGGAAGCCAACCGCATTCAGCAAGAAGCAATCATCTGAGGCAGTGACATCTTTCAAATCAATATCTTTGGATGTCTCAGCATCAAGAGCCATAGAGGACTGACTTGATGGGCCACTAACATAAAATCTAACAAGTGTTAGGGAACCTCAGAGATGTGGAATGGGCTGGCACGGGACCCAGGCTGGGGCTACACAGGAAGAAAAGGGGATGGACAGATGTGTGACAGCCATCAGCTCTTAGCAAAACAAGGGAGTAGTTAATGTGGGATTTTGTCAACGTGCTTGCAACCCAGACAAATGCACAGACATCTATAAACACAGTCATGTGGCAAAGCAGAAAGCCTTCATCAGCATTCGTTACATTGCAGTCTCTGAGCCTCCGCTGATAAAGGCAGCTGTTGTGGTTTATTGCATCACAGTTGCTCCAAGGCATTCTGCTTTATTTTTTTCTTCTAAACCGTGTTATATGAGATTAACAAAACATGCATTAAACAGTGTTGAAATTGGCCCCTGGACAGATCTTGAAACGTGGCTCTAACGGGAAGGGCTTTTAACCCTTTTATTACTGGAAAGGGCTTAGCATGGACAGCAGAGGAGAAGCAGATGGGAAAATATGTGCACAAATGGACCCCCGAACAGATTTAGGAACACTATGTTGTCCATCAGAGAGAGAAGGCTGAGAGGGATCATTACCTAGGAATATTAACACTGGGGAAAGCTGTGTGATAGCTAAGCAGGGAAGGGGGGGTCTTCAGTCATGCTGATAAGGAAAATAAAGAAAATAAGATACGATGGGTGGAAGATAGCACTACATTAATTCAGCCTTTGAAGTGGACACCAACTCACTGCTGTTTAGATAATTAAATATTGGAACAGCTTATCAGGGAGGCTGCAGAGTCCCCGATGTTTCTTATGTTGAAAAAAAGATTAGGTTATCTACGAAAGGAGATGCTCTGGTCCAATTTGGGAGGGAAAAAAAATCTGTTTTATTTATACCGAATATCAGATAAGATAATCCTTGTGGTGCCTTTTGGCTATGCAGCCTGCAGAATCAGGAAGCACAAACTCCCCTAGGATTCATCTTCATCTGGTGCATGATGTGTCAGGCAAATCGAGGGGAAATGTATAATACAGACTGAGATTCCCCGCTCAAGAGCATGCAGCCAATGCTGGGAAGAAAGCTCAGAAATTCCTGGCTCCTGTCCAGTAGCCTACTGGAAGATAGATAAGCTTCCACGTTTCTTCAAACCTCATATGAATCACAGAACTACTTAGAGGTTTCTGGGTTTGCCTGGTATTTTTATTGCAACAGCAATAGACACGGTCTGACTGTGCTCAAGAGATAGGGGATGGACAGGAAACCTATTTCCCAAAGTGTTTAGAATCCTGCTGAAGACACAAGAGAAGCAAGAAAGAACTCCCTGGTCTCCCTGACAGTGCTCCAGCAATCCCGTGAGATCATGCAAGCCATCTGCAGTAGGAAAAGGAGGAAGAAAAGCACAGCAAAGCTTGGAAGAGCAGATGAGTAGAACGATAATGATGGAGAAAAGGGTGCAAACCCCAATGTCATGTGGCCAAGGACAGGATCCAGCGAAATGAGGCAAAGTACTGGATGCCATCTCCAAGGAAGATACAGCTGAGAAGAAGCAAGAAAAAGGGTTGGGAGCCATCCAGCCACATGGAGAAGGGCCAAAACTTGCCAGATGGGGCTAAGGGCGCTTAAACATCTCTATGTGAAATATTGGAAGTTGAGTGAGATGAATTTTGGACGTTGTGTTGAGGGACATGGTTTAGTGAGAACTATTGGTGATAGGTGGATGGTTGGACTGGATGATCTTGTAGGTCTTTTCCAACCTTGGTCATTCTGTGATTCTGTAATTCCAAAGAGGAGGCCCAAAGTGAAGCAGTTGAAATAGCGAGACATCCCCCTTAGGCAAAGGTCTCTATTTTGGATTCCCAGTTGTGAAAGGGATTTCTAAAATAATCTGGCTAGAATCATCTACAACTAATTGGATGAGAAAATGGACACAAAGTCGGGTTGCAGGGCAGTCTCTTGGTCCCTTGTTTGGCTGTCTGGAGAGAATGATCAGAAATTCCATTCCAGCAGTGTCAGAAATGAAGAGGGGTAGCCAAAGATCCAGACTGATGATTTCCCCCTTCTTCAGCTTTTTTCTTTAATGAATATGTAAGAGGGAAGAAGAAGGAGTTAAAATATATGAAATAAACCAGAATTAAAACAAACTGTGGTCAGAAAGGGAAGACTGAGCTTTAAGCCACAATGAACTCACTTTAGGGATTTTTTTTAGATTTGCTATTTGGAGGTTTTTTTTAATTAATTTTCTGAAAACCCCTTGGAAGACCCCATTTGCTTCAAAAAGAACTGACTGTGTTTTTAATAATCTTCTTGATTTTGGTCACTGAACCAAAAAATCCAATTTCTGCTCAGGTTTCTCAAAGAGCCCAGATACAGGGGCCCCTGTTCCCCATACATCCCCATGCAGGCAGGAGGAGAGAGAAGATGGAATAGTCCTGGTGAATTCTCACTCTGCAGGAATACATTTGCAGGAATTAGGACATGCTGGGTTTCCATCTGCCCTTCTACTATCTCAGGTCCCTTCTCCTAATGGGAGTGGGATACTTTTAGTCCTCTCCTGCATAATGTTGCATGGATCCTGACTCCCATGGGCTGGAGCTATTGCCAGGTGACCTATAGGAAGGAAGGGGAAAGGGGAGGGGAAGAGGAGGGGGAGAGGAGAGGATAAGGAAAAGAGAAGAAAAAGAAGAAAAGGACAAAGAAAATCAGCCTAAGGCACTGGCCCTGTACCTGCCTCTTCGTTCGGAGCTTTCAGCAACAACCGAGATAGGATTACAGTGCTAGAGGAAACTCAATGAAATAATGATTACCCTTTGGATTTAATTAGCACGGAGCTGAGGCAGTGTCAAACAAGCATGCCTGTGCATCTAAACACTCCTTGTGGCTCCGGGGAACTCTAATCCAGACTGATTGCTGTCTGCCATGAGGCTGGGGCAGGCCAGCACAGCATGCACTCCAGCAAGGACGTGCAATGGGGACAAACACTCTGACCTCAGCTGAGTCCATAGCTGGAAGACCATGGCTTCAGGGAATTTATCATGCTGCACAAATGAGTCCAGGGAGAACAACCTTTGTCCCAACATACTGGGTGGTGATGGAGGGAATGTCAACACATCACTGGGGTTTGATGTCCTCTGCCTTACAAGGCACATCCTTCTCCATGTAGAAATAGCTAAATTTCCCCAAACAAAAAGCCAGATGCTATTAGCACTCACAGTGAGCTGGGATGAGGTAAAGAGGCTCCATGCTGGAGACATGGGAGAACCAGCCCTGAGATGAGAGGTAACAGCCTCAAATTGCACTAGGGAAGGATATTAGGAAAAATTTCTTCCCAGAAAGAGTGGTCATACAGTGGTACAGCTGCCCAGGGAGGTGGTGGAGCCGCTGTCCCTGGAGGTGTTCAAGAACCATGGAGATGTGGCACTGAGGGACGTGGTCAGTGGGGATGGTGGGGTGGGCTGGGGTTGGACTTGACGGTGGTAGTGGTCTTTTTCAACTTTAATGATTCTATGGAGAAAGGGCAAAGTATGGGGTCTGGGCTGCAGTGGAGACTCAGGAGGCAATCACAGACTCCATTTGAGGGTCCTTCTGTGTTTGCAGAAATAAACTCCTCAGAAAGTCAACAACCATCTACTTCTGGCCATAGAAGTTTTGTTTCTGATGCAGGAAAAGACCCAAGTGAAGTTTTGTTCAAGGGGGCTGTGAAGCCCAGCACACCCAACGAGTCCACAAAAGCAAAGTGCTTTGTTCCCCAAAGGTGGTATCATTATCTTCCTTTTATTGATAGGGAAAATGAGGCACAATGCAAAGGACAGGGATCGTGTTGAACCCAGAACACCTCCCACAACATCAGGCAGAATCAGGAATAAGTTTTTTGCCTATTCGCTGCCAGTAGATACTCTGTTAGTACAATCTTGTAATTATAAGGGCCTGAGATGGAAAGGTTCTGCACAGTGAGTGCATTAAAGCAGACTTCATCTGCAGGGAGATAAAAGACACTCAGAGGAAATAGCAGGGCTTGGGTTTCTAAGCCAGGCTGCTGAGATCAAGTGGAGAGACGCAGTTCTTTTAATTTTAATTAACTCTTTTAAATTTAAAAGAACTCATTCTGACGGCTGTACTTACACCACGAGATCCTATGTGGTAACAGTGAGGAAGCTCTCAGGAATTGCTCCTTTCATATCCATGGAACAGGAGCTCAAAACTGGCACAAGACCAGAAATGAGCTGCTTCTATCCCAATTTTCTGCGCAGACACTTTTCATGCACCTCTTCCCTTTCATTACAGTCACATTCATCCTGCACGTGCCTGCAATGGCTCGGGGACAGCACTGTCCCCTAAATCATGAAGTTCACTGTTCATTCTTCCATCACCTGCACACACTGCTAACAGCTTGGAAATTGCTTTGCAAATTAAGCTGATCAGCTGCATGTGCAGCTCTTCAGATGGTTACATTGCTATTGTAATGCCAGGCAAGATCCATGGGACCCAGCAGATGCTTCTTCATTCCCCTCCCCATAGGATTTTCCTGGGATTGCTCACAAAGGGATCCAGGTGGCTGTGTGGCTCAGTTAGCAGAGGGCTGACATGCAGTAGCAAGGTGTACACTGTGTTAGATTTTAATTAATAACATGGCTACAGAGTGCTGGCAGCTGTTCTGGGACAGCGTATAGTCGTGACCTTAGGAAAAGCATTACAACTGGTTGAAAAAATCACAGTTAATTGCTCCATTGCAACGTTAGCCGTAGTTTCCAAACACTTGCAACAAAAAGCCATTGTCATTTCTGGCAGCTCCCAGCATCATCATGCAGGGCTGACATTTTCAAATTCCAATTCAAACGCAGTGTGTTCGCCACAGCCTGGACAAATACGAGTGTTTTGCTGGGTAGAAGCAGTCAGAGTCCAAGTGTGATTGCTGTTTTTGCAATGCTAGGAAGTCATACAGCCTCACAACCAGGAAAACAGTCACTCCACTCCAAGCAGTTTTAATGGGCTGGAATGATTGCCTTTTTAATGAGTGGAAAACCAAGACTTTCAGGAGCTCACTCTTGTCATCCTCTCACCTACACGGCGAAGAGTTGAACCAGTGTCTATTAAGACCTTCACTGCATGGCTGTTTGTTTGCTCTGTCCCACGTGCTGCAAGCAGAGGATTTGTGGATGGAGCTGTTTCTCCGATACCAGCCATAAAATGGATTTTATTCCATTGAAACAAATAGCCACCCACTATATTTGCCTGCTTGCCATACTCTCCCCTTGGCAGTAAATAGGATTTCACCCTGGAGAATGAGGAGCTGCAATGTGCCGCTTCTAATTAGAAAGGTGTTCAGGAGAAAAGAGGAGGGAATAAATAACCTCCTCATAAATCATTGGCAATGAAAGGGGTGGGGAGACTAGCGACTTTAAGTGGGTACTTTGGCAATTTCTTTAATGAGAAGGAGCAAGTAATTGCATTGACCTTGGAGGCTGCATTATTCTCCTTGGGCCAGAGGAGGGAAATGATGAAGGATTGCCTAGTGCAACCCGAGCAAACGGTGGTGTTGCAGAAGAGTGGCACCATTAATAGCTTCGCAGGGAGTGGGGTATTTGTTATGAGCACTCATTTCCTACCTCCTAAGTGTTTGTTCTCCTTGGCTTTTCCTTTTTGGATAGGTTAGGTTGGATGGATTTTGAATACTCACTCCATGCTGGAGGGGAGGTTGGGCTCTGAGTTTTTTCCATCCAGAATTATAGCCATAAGCCAATGAGTCTCTCCAGAGACACTCCAGTCTCTCCAAAGCCCTGCTTTGTTTAGAAAGACAGCACTCTGGGACTACTGAGGGGTCTTTAAACTGTGAAACAGATGAGCACATTGAGTCAAAACCAGAGACAGAACTGCTCTGGACAAAACATAGGGGCAGAAGGTAGTGTTGTTTTTTATCAATTGCCAACATCCCCTTTCAAACTTAGTAGCCCAGACTATCTGTGCATAGTTCAGCTCACCCAGGAGTGAAGATGCAAGGGAGGCAAGATGAATCACAATGCAGAAGTGCTTATTTCCCTCTGCTGGCTATTCAGAAAGGCCATGGTGACCAACTTACCTCTGAGCACAGGGAGAAGTGGAACAAGTTCCTGTTCAGACAAGCAGTGTTTTCCATCTCTGCTCTTAGCACTCAAACTTCCCAAGCAAGTGTAAAGAGATATTGTTTCCATTTTCCTTCTGATTCCATTTCATTTCAGACCTTTTGCAGCTCTACCTGGTTTTCCCTTGTGGGACAACAGCAGTTGGAAAAGATGGGAATGGAAATAAAGATATTAACAAGCCAATTATTTCCCTTATTTCTCATTTTGTTGATAGCCAACAAAGGTGTGAGGTCATTAGGGACTAAAATGAAGCTGTTCAGAGTCTCACTGTATGACTGTCTCCTTCAAAAACTGACACGATGGGTACATGCTGTCAGCCTCGTGTTTTAATGGTTAGGACTGAGATTCTTCTGCAGAAGAGCCATTTGACAGCTTGTCAGAGCAAAGTTTTGTTCTTTGACAGATCACCTGACAAAAGAGACAGACTTCAGCATCATCCGTCACCTATTCATTACAGTATTATCCAGACAAGTGAGTTACAACAGTCAGGCAGCAGGATGAAGTTCTGATGGAAGTAACACTTGCTATAAGAAATATATAGGGCATGGTCACTTACAAACTGGAGTGCCAGATGCCCTTGAGATATCAGAAAGTCTGCTGTTAAAGGTGCATGAGAACAGATAGATCTTTGCTTTTCTGCCGTTTTCCCCCAAGTTGCCCTGTTTTTGCCACAAAGAATTTCCAAAGAAAATTCCAGTCCAGTCCATTACAGCCAGATGTTATGGGCAGCCAGGCCAAGATTTGAGCTTTGACTTAATTGGTGATGGCCACATTAACCCCTCATATCTCCATCTAAACAAAAGTAATTCCCTGCCTGGCAACATCCCAGTGGAAACCACTGGTGGCTCTAAATAAATCCTACAGGAAGTCTGTTAAGAACTGCTAAGGAAAGGTTAAACAAAACTAAGCCATCTAAGCTTGTGAATGAGATCAGGGTTTGATAAGGAGCTGCCATTCCACAGATGGGATGCAGGAAGGATCTGGATCAGTGGGAACATAAGTGTGCCAGCTTTCCCCTTCCCTTTCATTCATGCCAAACAAAGGTAAGAGGCCTTCCTCAGGGAAGACCACTGCTGTTAGATGCCGAAATACTAAACTGCTCAGTGAAGACCCGGTAAAATTGTCCCCCAAGATTTGTCCAAAATACGACTTCTGCTGAGTCCAAAGAAGAAAGAGGAGGCAACAGCTGTGTGATCAGTTGAAGCGCAAGAGCAGAGGCTCAAGCAAGAACCAGAGTCTCAAGGCTCCTGGATTCTCCATGCCATGTGGGCAGGGAGTCACCTCAACCTGTCGGGTTTGGGTGGTGCTGTGTGGGGCCTGGGGTTGGCCTCAATGATCCTTGTGGGTTCCTTCCAGCTCACGGTAATCTGATTCGGTGACTGCATCTGCCAGTCCCACGTGAGTATCTCAGTCCCCCGTAAAGTTGATGTTTGGATAATACATCTTGTCTGTAAATGCCTGCCTCAGAGTGATATGAATTGCTCTGTGGGCATAAAAGATCATCCTAGTGACCTCCACAATCCCATCTCTACCTCCTTTCTTGCAGTCTTCTCACTTCTAACATTCTCAAACAGTTATTCACCTCTGTTCCTGTGTATTCCTACCTCATATGCCTCCATCCATTGCTTCTTGGGTCATCCCTGGGGCATTCAAAGCCAGGCTGGATGTGGCTCTGGGCAGCCTGTTTAGTGGTTGGTGACCCTGCACACAGCAGGGGGGTTGAAACTAGATGATCATTGTGGTCATTTTCGACCCAGGTCATTATATGATTCTATGATTCTATAATTCCTGGGCAAAAATGTGCTTCAACTAAATACTACCCACTGAACTGCAAGTCTAGAACCGGCTCATTCACACTGTCCAGTTTCCTTCCTGTTTTGGGTTGGACTTACCCTAAAGAATACCTTTGCTGAACCTGGGATGTGGTCCAAAGTTATTTAATAGACTGCCAGCACAATTGCAACTGATTGCAGAATGTATTCTGTGGGTTTGTCTGATGGTCCTGTGCCTCTCCATTGACTACACGCTGTGCTGACCTCTCAACGTAACCAGCTAGTCACCACAGCCTGCCTCCCTATCAGACTCCTGCACAAGGAGAATTAATTAAAAGGGAGTTCATTTCTCATTAACTCACTTGTCTGTTAGCACTTTTCCTAGCAGACTTCGTCCTGAGAGAGACAGAACAAGTGCAAATGTGTGAGGGAGATGAACTGATGGTTTCTGCTAGCAGTGAAATACTGAAGACCACGTGCGTGTGAGAGAAATGGGCAAAGATAGGGTGCACAAAGCTGTGATAGTCCATACATCAGAAGAGCACTGTGAAAGTGAAAGCAAACACAACTGAGAAAGGGAACAGCATAGAATCATGTGTTTGAAGGAAAGCAATTCCAAAACGCCATCTTAATTTGCTTCAGACAAATCCTTTCTGCTCTCGTTAGCAGTGAGCACTTGGGAGTTGCCCCCAAGCACATGATGACAACACAACCACTTATGCTACATGCATCAAGTAAGCCACCAAACAACTCTCCCCAGGCAGGAAATCATTGCAGAGCTAATTAAAGCTTGTCACACTGCTGTGCTTGGCTGACCAGCCTTGGCACGGATGAGATGACCTCTGTTAACTGTAGCTGACAATGATCATTGCACCAGGGCCAAATCCTCATGTGGGACTCAAAACTCACTGAGAGGCAGACACAATGCTCAGTACTCTGAAGGTGCGGGTGAAAGGGAAGACATGGCAAACCAGGTCATGCTCATGGGTGGGTCTGGACTTTCCTTGTCCCATAGGTTGAGGATGTTGCCCACTGCCACACACTCTAGCTGGGAAAACATCAGTCAGGGCAGACACAAACAACAGGAAAAATGGGTTTCTATGCAAAAACATCACCAGTTCTCTTCTAGAAATCTCCTCCAGCTATCATTCAGTTCCACTGGTGGAGCCTTTCAGAGACAGCTATATTGATACGGAACAAAACACAAAGCTACGCTTTATACTAGTCTTTACAGTATTTCCAGGCCTCCCTTGTACTTGGAGCCCAGAACTGGGAATGACATCCCAGGTGCAGACTCACCAATGCTAAGCAAAGAGGAAGAATTGCCTCTTCTGACTCACTGGTGATAGCCTAGTGCAATTAAGAATAGTGTTAGTCTTCTTAGCAGCCAGGGCATAATGCTGGATTATATTGAACTCGGTGCTCACCAAGTCTCCTAAGATGTTTTATTTTTAATATAAATACTTACAAAATAATTTTCTTGGGAGTCACAATACAGAACACCCATAAATTGCTCGGGATCCTCCACACCAGCACAGCAGTTCTCTCCAATAAAAAATCTGAATGCACTGACAAAATCATAAGCAGTTAATTAGTGCTCTTCTCACCGGGATTAATTTAACAGGTGTGAGTTGCAGGGCAAATGCTTCACCTGCTCTGTCATTACTGATCACTAGTGTGCAAGTCAAAGTCCATGGAGATCAGTCTGGGGACTTCTGCATTCATTGGGGGTGGAATCTTAGAGAAATTTGGTCTTGGAATCTTGGTTGCATGTGCTTAAGCAAGAGCTGATCTCATCCAGACGCAAACAACCCACCCTGGGGCCTCCTCCAGCTGGACCACTGGTGGGTGGGTGGGTGGTGGTTCCTTGAGCTCATGTAGGCTGTTGTGGTAAGGTGAGAGCTTCAGGAATCTTTCAGGGATGAAAGTCAACGTCATTTGACTACAGCAACAATTTTGTAACTCCTGAGTATAAAACAACGAAATATTTTAACCAGTCTGAGAGGGTGCAGGATAGTTTGCAAGACAACGCACAGCAATTAGTGTTTGACACTTCTGAAATATCAAATTAGTTTGATATTTCTGAAAGATATTTTAAAAATCGTAGAGTACTTTGAGTTGGAAGGGACCATTAAAGGCTATCTAATCCAACTCCCTTGCAATGCACAGGGGCACCACAACTCCATCAGAGCCCCTCCAGCCTGACCTGAGTGTCTCCAGGGATGGGGCATCCACCACCTCTCTGTACAACCCGTGCCAGTGCCTCACCACCCCGATCATAAGCAACTTCTTCCTTCTATCCAATCTAAATCTCCCCTCTATTAGTTTGAAACCATTTCTCCTTGTCCTATCACAACAGACCCTGTTCAAGACATGTAAAAAACACGTAAAACCTGTTACTGAGGAAGGGCTCCTGAGAAGCCAGCTCCTAAGAAGGCTGATTTGAAGTTTGTTTCTCAGTGATAGCGATAGCTGAGATGAAAGAAAGCTAAGCTGTCTTTGATATGAAAGCAGGTAAACAAGCAATCAAAGGGAAGAATGTAGGAGGGAGGCAAGGGGTGCTTTGTTTCTCCCAGGGAGAACTGTTCACTGGGTGTTGTCTCAGCCAGGAGGTTCAGGGTTGCTGCATTTGCTATGTAAGGACTCCAATCTAAGAATGATCAACATCATCTTTTCTAGAAAACACACAGACTTTCATTTTCCTCCCCAAATCTCTGTTCCTATGAAATGCCCTTCCTTTTCCAGGTGTTTTGTTTTTTGTTTTTTAACCTCCAGTATCTTTGCATTGTTTGTTTTGCTAATTATCTTTCCCTGCATCCCTAGGGCTAGGCAATTTGATGCTAATGCTGATACTCTGCCATTGCATGTCAAGGTAACTTGGGTCAGAGACTTTGTTTAATCAGAGCAATGGAATCTCAAATTAATCAGTACCCTTAGCTTTTACCTTACAGGTAAACCAACCAGCCAAAGATTCAGCTCTGTGATGCTGCTCAGGCACAAAGCCACAATACTGCAATGGAAAATCAAGGCCACTTAATACTGATAGGTTTTATTACAGCAAAAAATATTCCTTCGAGTTGGAATTACAACAAAGGCATTCATGTTCTGATCTGATTCCTCCAACTCAGGTATTATCTCTGGAAGATAAAAAGATATTAAATCTGTGTGCAAAGAATGTCTGGTAAACTGCCAGGTTTCCTTTTTTTTTTTTTTTTTCTTTTAATTACTGGAAAGGAACACAGGGAACTCTTTCCCTACCTGAGATCTGGAGCTACAAGCATTTCATGATGATAAATAACTCGAGAAATCATCCTTCCTGTTATCTCTCACAGTTCCTCTGGGTTCATTTTGATTTTTTTTTAATTTTTTTTTTTTTCCTTAAGAGCAAATCCTGAGTAGCTAATAAGTAGGGTAATAAAAAGAAATCAATGCTCCATATCCAAAGTGATGTACTTGCTGCTCTAGGCAATATTTTTTGCAGTAACGCCTTTTAAAGTTTCAGTTGTCGCTCTCTCTGTTTTGTCTTTGGTAACAAATATGAAGGAGAAAAAGTAAAATCAGGGTGAAAGGTGGAGAGTAAAATGCTGGGACATAGAGAAGTAAGGGTACAGGGCACAGTCCCTGCAGATGGGCTAATTGGGAGGCAGCAGTGGTCTGTAATAGGCACTGCTTTGCAAGTATAAGAGTTTCACTTACCCCCCCATCCTAGCACCATACCTGTGTTTTATGTCTTCATCTGTTCCAAAGGTGTCTTCGGGGCAAACAGCTGCTTTATATCCTTATCAATGCCATTGACTGAGTGCTGTACATTTCAGCTTTGCGTTCCTCGATTCTCAGTGCTTGCACAAAGTATTTCCCAATGGTTCAAGAGGGAACGGCCCCAAGTTGCACTGGGGAATGTTCAGGTTGGATGTTTGGAAGCATTTACTCTCATACAAAGTGATGAGGAATTGGTACAGGCTGCCCAGGGAAGTGATGGAGTCACTGTCCCTGGATGTTTCAAGAAAAGGGCAGATGTCACAACGAGTGACATGGTTTAGTGATACGGTGGTGATGGGCTGATAGTCAGATTGGATGATCTTAGTGGTCGTGACAACCTTAAGGACTCTGTGATTCTCTAATTCTAAGGCAAATACTCTGGGGCATGAAGGGAGGAGCTCCCATGTGATGTTAAAAGTGACCCCCATTTGCTGTTGGCTTTGGGCTTGCATTGGTCTTCTACAAAAGATTTTGGGCTCAGAGCACACTGACTAGAAGCACCTACACAGGACCTTAGACACCCACTTTGCTTTTGTTTCGCCTCCCCAAAAACGTGCAGCCTGCTGATCTCACGTTCCTCATGCCTGAAGACACACACACAAGGTCACATTACTCTGTCTTGAGACAGTGCCCATCAGCTGCCTTTGTGCACTTTCCATCCTGCAGATAATGAGAGGCACTTTCTTTTAGGCTCATCCTCTTGGTCACGAGCTAAGCTCAGACCAGAATACTGCTTTTGCATGGCTATGAGTGTGCACCAAGCAATAGCTGTGGCTCAGCTGAATTGTTGTAATCTATTCATGGAACTAGCACCAATGTCCTAAGCAGCTGTAACAGCTTGCTTCAAGGACAGCACTTCTTGTTCGACAGTGAGACCATTTAACTTTAAAGCATCTGCTCCTCCAGGCTCCTCTAAGAGCACTGCTTATGCTTTTAGGCTGGTAGTAATAGGCTCTTGACCTCCATTTGGTTCAGAAGTTCTCATTGAGAAGAAATAACACTTCCATGTGGCACAAAGGCTCGGAGATGCTGCATTCAGATGATTCCTTTGGATCAGGGCTGTTTACAGAGCAGCAGGCAATACGCTGAAATGTCAGCCCTCCCTTAGTTTCCTTCCTGCATTTTCATGGGCAGGCATTCCTGACTTTGAACAAAGTAATGAGATTCATCCTGCACATTTGATATCACATTGTCCTCGGGCATTTAAAGGAATTATTTTGCTTTTTTTTTTTTTTTTTTTCCTCCACGAGAAAGAGACGTGTCACCTCTTTCTTTATCTTTGATTTCACCAAAGGTTCCAATTTGTTCAGCCTATTAAAATCCACCAAGGGAAGGCATCTGAAAACCTTGTTGTGCCTTGCGGAGTTCAGTCACAATGGAGTTCACAGGCCACGCTTCCCCTATAATAGAGGAAGAGGTTTAGTCTTGCGAAACCTTGCTGAAATCCATCAGTTTAATTAGGAACTATTTTGCAGGGTTGAAAAATAATTATTGTGCATACAAAGTGGAAATGACCAAAATTGCCTCATTAACATTGATTCATTGTATCCAACATACAATGAATAGAGAAGGGAGACCCGTGATGAATGGAACAGCCTCCACACCAACACGTTCCGCATCCGTTAAGGGCTGAATACAGCTCCTTTTGTGGGAGCAGTGGTGCAGAGAGGAGGAAGGGCCAGAGTCAGGTGGTCACGGTGGTGCCACCTGGCTCCTGTGTATGAACACACAGGTTAAAGATTGCCCAAGGGACCTGTCAGAATCATCCAGAGGCATGGGGCACACAGGCAAAGAGAGAACACCACCCCAAACACGATTCTCCAATATCATAGAATCATAGAACAGTTTTGAGTTGGAAAGGACCTTGGAAGGCCATCTTGTCCAACTGCCCTGCAATGAACAGGGACAACAACAGCTCCATCAGGGTCTCAGAGCCAGAACAAGTCATTGTGCTGAGGGCATGTAGAAACAGTGACAGCAAGATAGCAAGAATCCACACCTCTATCCATGTCTGAATCATGATCATAGAATCATAGAATGCTTTGGGTTGGAAGGGACCTTGAAGATCATTTATTCCCAACCCCCCTGCTATAGGCAGGGATACCTCCCTCTAGACCATGTTGCTCACAGCCCCATCCAACCTTGATGATGAAGAACAGCGTTGGATATCAGAACAGGTGTAGGATGGTCCAGATGAGAACATAACTTCTGACAGTGATTTTCAGCCTGGAGCTGCCAAACTCCCCCCTGGGGCTACAAACTCTTGTATAACAGCTGACGTGTCTGGGGTAGATGTCACAACTTCCAGGCCTTTAGAGGAGCCATGGACTCCTAGGTAGCTGCACACCAAAGGCTTAAACTGCTCTCTTGGCACAAGGCATTGGAAAATTTTCCCTATCAATTGCAAGGAATAGATGGCCCTCAGAGGTTCCTTTCAGCTTTAAGGATTCTATGATTCTAAGGTGACCTGCCAAAGAAACCAATATGCTCTCTTGTGCATCTGGGGTTAACAGTAATGTTAAACTCCTCTTTCATCTCCTTTCTGAAATGCTTGGGGAAAAGCCATTTTGCTGATTAGGCACATGAAGCTCAGTGAACTTTTAGCAGGCTGTATGTCAGTCCCTCACAAATGGCACATGCAAGGCAAGTCAGCGAGGAGTCACCTCATCTTGTTTTAGAGGCGCAATATGTCATCTGTTTTACCCTAAGGCTGACATCTAAAATGGGTTACAGAACCACTTTAACAGTGGACATTTGTCTTTTATGACTAAAAAAAATGGAGCTGAGAGTGACTCTATCACATGTAGACATTTGCATTTAGATGTGTGAAGGAAAATGAAGTCAGTCCCAGCCTGAGATGGATGCAGCTGGTGTATAGGCATACAAGGATGCTGGGTAAGGTCAGGAAGACCAATGGCGCAAAACAGTCATGGCTCTGTCCAAGGGGCCAGAAATCCTAGAATCAAATTGTTGGATTCGGAAGGAACACTTAAAATAATCAGATCAACTCCCCTGCAGTGAGCAGGGACACCCACAGCTCCATCAGATGCTCAGAGCCGCTGAGCTACACCTCCGCTACGAAGACAGGCTGAAGGAGCTGGGCTCGTTCAGCCTGGAGAAAAGAAGGCTGCGGGGTGACCTCGCTGTAGCCTTTCAGTACCCCAAGGGAGCCTACAAACAGGAGGGGAACCAACTCTTTGGAAGGGTTGATAACTGCAGGACAAGGGGAAATGGTTTAAAGTTGAGGGAAGGAAGATTTAGGTTGGATGTCAGGACAAAATTCTTTACAGAAGGAGTGGTGAGGTGCTGGAACAGCTGCCCAGAGAGGCTGTGGATGCCCCATTCATCCCTGGAGATGTTCAAGGCCAGGTTGGATGGGGCTCTGGACAGCCTGGTCTAGGTCTAAATGTGGAGGTTGGTGGCCCTGCATGTGGCAGCAGGGTTGGAGCTTTGTGATCCTTGAGATCCCTTCCAACCCTGGCCATTCTGTGATTCTGTGATTGAAAAATCAATTGGAAAAGGGCTATCTGCTTTCATAGTGTGGAAGTGATTCTTTCCTTCTCAGCCATGAAGAGAAAGTATCCTTTCAAAGAAGATCTGCTGCGTTGCCCACGCAAGTGGAAAGGTGTCAAGGGAAACCTGAGGCAATTAGCTGTGCTTTGAGGTGATGCATAATACTGAACAAAGAGGGAAGATATATAGAGATTGGACGTTGGGAGGGAATTCTTGAATCGGAGGGCAGTGATGCACTGGAATAGGTTGCTCAGAGAAGCTGTGGAGCTGTTACCCTCTTGCCTGGGAGATGAGGGCCCCATCCAGCCTGGCCTCGAACTTCTCCAAGGATGGGGCATCCACAGCTTCGCTGGGCAGCCTGTGCCAGCTGTGTCTCACCAATCTCGGACTACAGAATTCCCCCTAAGACTTAATCAAATCTCCTAGATTAAAACTACATCAACCCATGTCCTGTCCCTATCAGACCTTGTAAAAAGTCATTCACCACACACACTAGACACCAAATATACTGTTAACTTGCAATCTTTACTAGACCCTCCAGAAACCTAGTCCAGACTCAGATCTGAAGTGCTAGCGTGGCACCAGGGCTGCAAGTGCGCCCAAGGGACAGCTGCACTCCAGCATCTGCCACGAGGAGCGGCGCCAGCAGGTTGAGGGAAGCCGTCCTTCCTCTCTGCAGCGTGGCAGCACCAGGTCCTCACTCTGTGCTGCCTGCAAGGGCTGCCACCCTCTTGCTCGAGGGCCGGTGCCCACAGTGGGTGTCATAGAGCAGCCATTGCGACACATGAAGCTTGGAGCAGAGCAAAGGCTGCTGGGCTCAGGTCAAGCATCAGTGCGGTCTGGTGAGGCGCAGAGAGAGCAGGGACTCTCGTAGTGCTCGCTATCAAAGCACAATGACGTCCAATGGGAAGTGGAAGGCCTCCTGCACGGAGGAGCCAGGTGAGAGCACAGCATCCCTGTACACAGCTCCCGACGCTGGCCTGCGGCTGAGAGCTGAGAGGGGAGGAAGGGGCAGGCAGGAGCTCCCACACAGGCATGGGGCAGGGCCCCTCTGCTCCTTGGCAAGGGGGCCCGGCTTGGGCCGCGGCTGCCTTGGGCCTGCCGTGGCCCCTTCCCCTCCACCGCCTCCAGCCAGCACGGCAGGCACAGAGCGGGACCCTGGGTACGGCCCTCAGGGACACCTGGCCCTGCCAAGTGCTCACCGCTGCTCACATTTGCTCTCTCCTCTGCAGTGTGTGTGCTGTGTGGCCAGGCAGATGTCGACCTGGACATCTGCGGGCACACGCTTTTTGCGATCGGCCTTTGTGTCCACGAGTTCTGCTTGGTGAGTTCCCCCACGGGCTCCTTCCAGATTCCCGCCGGCGATGCTCCCTTTCTTTCTGTCCTAATGAGATCCCGCTCTTCTTTTCTCTCCTACAGATGTTTGCCAACATCACTTCCGAACCAAGAACTGGGGGCCTGCCGGTTGCTGCCATCACACACAAGGTCAAGCAGGCTAACAAGCAGGTGAGGACCTGTATGGAGCAGGCAGATTTGTGCCAGGAAGGGCTCACACCAGCTTAGTCTGGACCCAAGGAAAGCAATCACAGCCCTTCCAACCGCCCCCAGGAAAAGTCCTGCCCATAGGAGATCAGCCCTGTCTCCCAGGCTGCTTTGTAGAGGGTAGCCCAGCAATGCCCGTGTCCTGTCCCCTGCCAGAGGTGTGGGGCCGGCCGTGGAAGCCGAGCCTGCTGCTGACAGGGCTGCTCTGCTCTTTCCAGCAATGCTGTGTTTGCAGCGAGAGGGGGGCTGCCATCACATGCGCAGAGAGCGGCTGTGCACGCAGCTTCCATCTGACCTGTGCCGCAGACGGGGAATGCATCAGCCAGCACTTCAGAGAGCACAGGTAAGGGCTGTCAGCAGCAGCCAAGCCACGGAGGACCTGCAGTTCCACCTGCCAGCGGCCTGCCAGAGCTAGAGGCAGGGCCTGGGCGCTCTTTCCTGGACCTCTGCCCTCCTCGCAGCACTTCTCACCGTGCCCATCCCTTCCATCCTCCCCCAGATCCTTCTGTTGGGAGCACCACCCTCGACAGATGACTCGGGAAGTCCCAGCAGAAGGCAACAACTGCATCATCTGCCTTGAGCCTGTGGGGGACAGCTTGTCCTACCACACCACGGTGTGTCCAGTGTGCCAGCGTGCCTGGTTCCACTGGGCCTGCATCCAGGTAGGAGCCCTCCCCTCACCATGCATAGAATCATAGAATCATAGAATCACCAAGGTTGGAAAAGACCTAAAAGATCACCCAGTCCAACCGTTCACCTATTCCCAATAGCTCCTACTAAACCATGTCCCTCAACACAACATCCAGTCTTTCTTTGAACACCCCCAGGGTCAGTGACTCCACCACCTCCCTGGGCAGTCCGTTCCAGTGCCTGACCACCCTTTCTGAAAAGTAATACTTCCTCATGTCCAGCCTGAATCTCCCCTGCCGTAGCTTGAAGCCATTCCCCCTGCTCCTAACACTGATGACACGAAAGCAGAGGCCGACCCCCAGCTCACTACAACCTCCCTTCAGGAAGTTACAGAGAGCAATGAGGTCTCCCCTGAGCCTCCTCTTCTCCAGGCTGAACATTCCCAGCTCCTTCAGCCTCTCCTCATATGGCCTGTGTTCCAGACCCCTCACCAGCTTTGTTGCCCTCCTTTGAACACGTTCCAGGGCCTCAATATCTTTCTTGCAGTGAGGGGCCCAAAACTGGACACAGTACTCGAGGTGCGGCCTCACCAGTGCTGAATACAGGGGAACAATCACCTCTCTGCTCCTGCTTGCAACACTGTTTCTGATGCAAGCCAGGATGCCATTGGCCTTCTTGGCCACCTGGGCACACTGTGGGCTCATGTTCAGCCGAGCATCAATCAATATCCCCAGGTCCATTTCCTCTACGCAGTCCTCCAGCCACACCGCCCCAAGCCTGTAGCGTCGCCTGGGGTTGTTGTGGCCGAAGTGCAGGACCCGGCATTTGGCCCTGTTGAAACTCATCCTATTGGCTTCAGCCCAGCTCTCCAGCCTGTCCAGATCCCTCTGTAGGGCCTCGCTACCCCCAGGCAGATCCACACTTCCAGCCAATTTGGTGTCATCTGCGAATTTAACGAGGGTGCACTTGATGCCCTCATCGAGGTCATCAATAAAGATATTGAAGAGGACTAGATATTGAAGAGGACAAGATATTGAAGAGGACAAAGGCACGCAGGCACGCTTGGCGCTCAGCAGCACCAGGCACTGCTCACACTCACCCTGCTTGTGCTTCTCCTGCAGCAACTGGCACTGAGTGCTGGCACGAACTACTTTGATTGCCCCGGCTGTTGAGACTACAGTGGATTCTCTGAGGAAATGTACATCATGGGGATCCACATCCCACGCAGGTTGGTGTCCTTCTGCCCGGTTCTGCTCACATTAAGGCTGCAGTGCTGCGCCTGCCCAGGGACTGTCTTGGCAGGCCTGGCCCTTGGCTGTCGCGTGAACATGTGCCCCAGCCTCATGGAGAAGCTGGAAGTGGAGACGGAGTGGATGAGATGGGATAAGCTTGGATCTTACGCTGGGGACACCAGAGGCTCATCACTTCCCCTCCCTTCTCTTGCAGAGACCCAGAATGGGACAGCTATGAGGCACAGGAACACAGGCTCCAAGAGAGGCACAGCCGCTGCAATGCCAGCGAATGCCTTTACCATGGAGGCAGAGAGCAGGCAGAGAGAAGGGGGTGAGTTACCGCAGCAGCTCTCTGGGGCTCAGCGGGAGATCTCAGCCTCACCACAGGCTGGGAGAGCAAGGACTGAGCACCAGAGACGTGCCGTGCAGGGCACTCCCTGGCCCTCCCGAGTTCCCAGAGCCGGCCAAGAGGACACCATGGCAGCCGGCAAACGCCAGCCCCAGGGGAGCTGAGTGGCACCCACAGATCAACAAGATCTGCCACTTCGAGCTCCCCGAGGCCTTCCAGAGTGCCCGGACGCAGGGGACCATCCAGGCAGCGAGGGCGCACCCACACCCAAAGCCCTCCTCCACAGAGACGCTGGGCTCACCATTCCCACTGCTCACCCCAAAGAGGCAGCGGGAGCCGGGCCCAATGGCGGAGGCTGTCCCGGGAATGAAGCTGCTCCCAGGAACAACTTCAGAGCCAAAGGTCCCCACGGACAGCCCCCGAGTCTACGTACGAGCAGTCGTGTGCCACTCACTGAATGGCCTGGGTTGAAATGGACCACAGTGATCATCTAGTTTCAACCCCCCTGCTATGTGCAGGGTAGAACACGCTGCCCAGAGCCACATCCAGCCTGGCTTTCAACACCTCCAGGGACGGGGCATGCACAACATCCTTGGCAAACCTGTTCCAGTGTGTCACCGCGCTCTGTGGGAAAAGCTGCCTCCTAAGATCTAATCCAAACCTCCCCTGTCTCCGTTTAAAACCATCCCTCCTTGTCCTATCTCCCCTACTTACTCTGGTCTTAAAAGTCCAACACAATAAAGATCAGAGATCCCCCCCACACACATTTGTCAGCTTCATCCTTCCCTGCTTTTTTTTCGCTGAGGCGGGTGCAGGTAGGGACCTTGACGACAGGCTTGTCTCCTCCCCACACCTCACTTCACCTGGCCCAGTCCAGGCTGAGCTGGGTTTGGGCCACACCCCCAGTGGGCACACGGCCCACATTCCTCAAGAACCCAGGCCACACTGGCAGGAGCAGCCCGGTTCTGGGCTTGTTTCTGGGCATGGGACGCCACCGTGTTCAGGGTGCACGTCAGGTCCAGGGCTGCTTCCAGCTGCGTCAGAGCCGGGCTTTCCTCCTGCATGCGAGCAGTGCTGTCAGATCTGAGGGCTGCTTCTGCTCTGGGGATGCTGCGAGCCTCGAGGCGCTGCAGTGCATCGAGTGTGTGTGGTCAGCACAGGGCAGGGCAGGGCAGGGCAGGGCAGGGCAGCTCTCTGGGCTGAGCTGTGGCCTTGCCTGCCCAGAGGCCTCCTCCAGCCTGGCTGCACCCACACATGCTGGTGGCCTTGTAAGAAGTGATTGCTGAGCACGTCTCTATCACCTTTCAAATGACAGATCTCTGCTCTCAGCTGCAACGGTTGTTTTTCCTTCCCAGTGTCAGGTACAACGCTTTGGCTTCAGGAGAAAAGCAAACATTGACCAAACACACTGGTCGTTGACCAAACACACTGACCTCTTGTTCAGCCTGGAGAACAGAAGGCTGCAAAGGAGATCTCCTTGCAGCCTTCCAGTGTGGAAAAGGGCATAAGGAACAGGAGGGGAATCAACTTTTTACAAGGGTAGACAGCGAGAGGACAAGGGGGAACGCTTCTAAGCTCAGCAAAGGAGGGTTTAGGGTGGATGCCAGGAGGAAGTTCTTTCCAGAGAGAGTGCTGAGGTGCTGGAAGAGGCTGCCCACAGAGCTTGTGGATGCTCCATCCCTGGAGATCTTTGCAGCTCATGGCAACTCAGCAGGCCCTGCAGCCACTGCAACCCTCCAACGCAAGCGGCAGTTGCTCCGAGTGCCGTGACGGAGCCTGCAGTTGCTTCAACCCTGGTGATAGGCCCTGCCGTTGTGACGGGCCCGGTGGTTGCTCCAGCCCTTACGCTGGGTGCTGGGGTTGCTCGAAGCCCTGCAATGGGCCGTGCAGCTGCTTCTGCCCTCGTGACGGGCCCTGCGGTCGGGACAGGCCCTGCGACGGGAGCTGCAGCTGCTCCGGTCCCTGTGAGAGGACTTGTGGTTCAGCCACAGAACCCATCTGTGCCACTGTCAGACGCCCGTGTTCACAAGACGAGAAAACGGCCTGAGAAAGTCGGCGCATTTGGTAAGGAAATTAACTTTGACTAAGATGGGAAAGGGCGTAGAAGATGAGAACGAAGCCGAGCCATCGCAAGAGATCTGCGGGAAACAGTTCAGGGAGAGGCAGGGACCCGCAGTCCCCTCACAGTGTGCAAGCACAGTAGTTCTGAGGGGCTGTGAGCGTGCCAGGAGTGACGGGGTCAAATCCTGAACGTACAAAGGCTGCCCTCGGGGAGCGTGGTCAACCAGGAACGTGGCTGAACAGAGCCAGCAAACAGACTGTGGCACTGCCACTGGCGCAGGCAGGGCGAGCAGGGAAGGAAGAGCCTCCCTGCCCACTCGGGAGACCCCCTCACCCACTGGCTTCCTCCTTGACAACAAACCTAGCCATGGCCTCCACCCAGGAGAAAGCTCTCGCCAAAAAGAGCGCAGCTACCCAAACTGAGTGCCTACCCAGAAATACAGCTGTCCAGGTCTCAGAGTGCCTGAGCCTGCTGCTGCCAGCGGAGGCGGCAGAGATACCACCTGCATGAGGTCAGGGCAGGGGGATGGAGGGTGTGCTCAGCCTGGTGGCACAGCTCTCGGGGGAGGTGGAGAGACTAAGGAATGCCAGGGAATTGCAATCACAGAACCATTGGGGCTGAAAGGCACTTTTCAGATCATCTAGTTCCAACCTCTGCTATAGGCAGGGACGCCTCCCACCGGCACAGGCTGCTCACAGCTCCATGCAGCCTGGCTTTGAATGCTTCCAGGGAAGGAGGGGGCATCCACAACCTCGCTGGGCAACCCATTCCAGTGGCTCACCACCCTCACAGCAAAGCATTGCTCCTAGTATCTAGCCTAAATCGACCCTCTTCCAGTTTACAGCCGTTTCCCCTTGTCCTGTCGCAACATGCCCTTATAAAATGTCCCTCCCCAGCTTTTCTGTAGACCCCATTCGAGTACTGACGGGCTGCTATAAGGTCCCCTTGGAACCTTCTCTTCTCCAGGCTGCAGATCCCCAGCTCTCTCAGCCTGTCCCCATCGGGGAGGTTCTCCAGCCCTCTGATCGTCTTCATGGCCCTCACTTCTCTGCAGTGAGCAGTGATACCCACAGCTCCATCAGATTCTCAGAGCCCATCCAGCCTGACCTTGAGTGTCTCCAGAGATGGGCCATCCACCACCTCTCTGGGCAACTTGTTCCAGTTCTTCACTTCCCTCTGTCATAACAAACATTGTCCTTATATCCAGAGACATCCTGGAGGAAGTTTCTGACTGGCTGTGCCCGAGTGCCTCTTTGGATGGATGTGCCCTTTTCTGGCTCTACATGTCACATTCATGTACACAGAAGTGTCTATAAAAATGAACAATTGTACATCACGGTGCTAAGAAAAGAACTCTTCTGTCCTGTTGGAAACAGGATGGTGTTGTCAGGCCAGTAAAGTCCCTTTCATCTCAAATATCTTTGTTTCCAATTCTTTGCACATCTAATTTTGCACCTCATTGCTCCTAATTGAGTGGTTTTGAAAACCCATCCTGTAGAGCTATCCGTTACTCTGCCACCACCAGTGTCAGAGAAAATAATTTCTGAGACACTTCTGTCTATAAATAATTCTGCTGCCGTGAGGATATCCGCAGGGAGTGTTGACAGCTACCTCATTACTGGCATTTTCTTTGGTTTTCTATCCAGTTCCTTGCTTTCTACCTTCATCTTCTCCCCAAAAGGAAAGAGCAAGTCTTCCTAAGCAGCATTTCCAGCATCTTCTTCCCAGAGTGGATGCCACAAACAACCGTGAGAGCAGCTGTTCCCAGGTTGGGACTCAGCAATGAGACTTCTGGTGCTTGTGTTTGCCTGAGATCATTCTCAGCATCCAGAATCAGAATCACCAAACTCCTGCTCCAGTCATTACATCCTGCTAATCCAAATTCCACCATGCAGTTTCAGCAGAACGCGTGAGTCTTCATGCTGTTATGCACCTTTAAACCCCTGCTGTGGTTTATCTCACAAGTTTGGGTGGGGAAAACTGATTTCTGTATATTTGGCCCTAAAAACCATTTGTGAGTTTTGGGGCAAACACCATAACACTGGCTTATGGGGGAGAGGGATGATCAAGATCAGCTTGGTTTCCAGCAGGAAAAGAATCATTACTGAAGTGGGACTTTGGGGATGGTGTTCCTATAATACAATGAATTTATTCACAGCAGCAATTGAACAGAATGGCTCTAAGCTTGCAAGGGAACAAAACTTATAGTCTAAGCTGGCAGTCCAAATACCCAAGCAGCTGCATCATGCAGGCATACCATCACCTCTTGCTCCCACTTCCCCACAAATCACCACTGTAGCACCGACAGCAGTGCAGCATGAATTTAAAGTGCCTACACTGCTTTCCTGCCATGGCAGGAAAGTGCTTGCACCCTCTGGTTCCTCCCACTGTAATATTTAGTCCATAATTAAACAAGCATCGGAGATAAATAGCTGACAGCTTAAAAGCACTTTTTCACACTCTTCTTCTCACTTTGTAAACACAGACCTTACTTCTCCCATAAACTGCAGAGCACAGCTATAACTCACTCTTACCAGCACTGCCTGCCTCTGGCTTTTCTTGCCAAAGTTCCTGCTGTGTGTAATCAGTTGGGCTGCCGTTCTGTCTTGAAATTTGCCTTTTTTTAAATCAGAAAATTGCTTTGTCCGCCTCTGAGGATGGAAAGTTCTCTGTGATGGACCTGTTGAAATACTATCCTAAAGTCAGCAGCATGCTCTGCACAAGGATATGGCTACAACATATGGGCCACCATTTTTAGGAGCGAGTCAGAGAGAAGAATTTGTTGGACTTCTCCAGAATAAATCAGTTTGGATGAAATAATATCATTTTTGTCTTGACTTGGAAACCCCCCCCTCTTGCCAATGGAATACGCTCTCCCAGGGGATGGAGCAGGAGGATGCTGGCACATGGTCAGCTTTGAGGTTTCACCCTGAGCTGCTGGCCCTCCTGAAGCTGCAATGGGCAGTGCCCAAGGTGGGAAAGGCTGGACCGTGGAGGGTGCCCGTGGAAGTGAAGCCCTGCCCTGCGATGTGGGGCAGAGGTGCTGCATACAGCGTCCTAGAGCACCATCTGCTGGCACCTTCCCCCAGACGACGCCACTGTGGGTTTAAAGGGAGGTGGCCACGGCCAGAACTGCAGAGGGGGTATTGCTGAGAGCAGAGAGGGCTGCAAGCAGCAGGAGGAACCCCACGCTCTCCTGTGGGCCTCCAAGGGAATACGAAAGAAGGGAAAACAGGACAAAGCCTTTTCTTATTGCTGCAGTCAGAGTGAGCAGTGGGCAGGAGCCATCCACATAGCTGAGATGCCAGGGGTGGAGAAAAGCAAAGAGGGTCAGAGCAGGCTTGTTTGGGAAAGCCCACCACCCCAGCAAGGGTTTGGGTCTTGCAGTGTCTCTGATGGGATGTTGCTGGGCTCTACTTGCCCTGTGAGGAAGATTGGCACCTAGGCCCCTTGTGTGTCTGTTAGCAACTATGCTCGGTCTCCCCTTCTAAGATTTTCCTCCTCCAAGATTGACACATCTGAACTAGATGCCTACATGCCCTATTTTGGCTCATTTGCCATGTGACATTCTCAGTCACTTCCCCAAACTTCTTTTTTTCTCCTTTGCTCCCTTTCCATGCATTTACCTTCTATGCCTTATTTTCAAGACTCCAAGTGTTCAAGTCCACCGACAGAAGTGCTTTTCAAATACTGTGCACAACAGCTTGCTTCTTCAGCTCTAAAATAGCCAGCTGTGGTGCTAATCAGTTAGGACAGGTCTACACAAGATATTTTTGGATGCTAGATTTCATCAACACCTCCAAGACAAAGGTCTACAGACACTTCACAGTTGACATCTACAGTCAAATTTTGCTTCTGAGCAAAAAGAGCCCTGAAAATAGAAAGGATCACCCTGCTCACGAGGCCAGTCCTCTGTTTTCATAAGCTGCTCACCCTGCTATATCCTCCATCGATCCTATCTCACACCTGTAATTTATACAGGGCCATAATGTTGGAGCATTTCTCTCATTCATGCAGAAAATAGCGTTCTCCTTGAGGGAGGTAAACTTTCTGCGTGTAATAGCAGAGCAGAAATGTCTGGGATGACAGAGAGGATGTATAAGCAGCATATTGATTTTTACGTGCTGCAAATAGCCAAAGGAAGTTGTCTCTTGATACACTTGGACTAACAAAGCACAACACTTGACACTGGAAGTGTTGCTGCCACAAAGCAGAAGAAAGGAATGTAGTCTCTCTGTCTTGGGTGCAGAGCGGACTGAAATTATAAGCCATGTAAAGCTGGTTATGAGCTGCTCATCAAATATGAGTCACCAAATCATTATCTATTGAGCCTTTCTGCATTCATCTTCCTGCACTGTGGGAAGGTGAGGAGGCAGGGGCGGGAGGGGGTAAGTCCCAGCTCCTTATAGACAGAGGTGGTAAGAACTGCCCCAAGAACCAGGGTACATACTGTCACCAACACCAGATCATCCTGAAAGCACAGATGGAGCAGCGGGATAGGAAGAAGAGCACAGAAGGAATGCACTGGACATGGGAGTGGATGGAAAGATCAATGTGAGCCAGCGATGTGTGCTCGCAGACTAGAAAGCCAACCATGCCCTGGGCTGCACCAAAGCAGTGTGGCAGCAGGTTAGGAAGGGGATTGTCCCCTCTATTCTGCTCTTGGACTCCATCTGCAATACTCTAGAACCCCAGCACAAGGACTTGGGGCTGCTGGAGTGGGTTCAGAGGAGGCCATGAAGACGCTCAGAGGCTGGAGCACCTCTGCTATGGAGAAAGACTGAGAACTGGGGGTGTTCAGCCTAGAGAATAGGAGACTCTGGGGATACTTTATAGTAGTCTTCCAGTATATAAAGGAGGGGGTACAGGAGAGCTGGGGAAGGATTTTTGTCAAGAGTGTAATGATAGGACAAGGAGTAATGGCTTTGATCTAAAAAAGGGTAAGTTTAGATTAGTCATTGGGAAGAAGTTCTTTACTCAGAGGGTGGTGAGGCTCTGGCACAGGCTGTCCAACCTACTGATGCCCCATCCCTGGCAGTCCTTAAGGCCAAGGCTGGATGGGGCTTTGGGCAACCTGATCTCGTGGGAGGTGCCCCTGCCCATGGCAGGGGAATTGAACTGGATGGACTTTAAGGTCCTCTCCAATCCAAACCAGCCCATGATTCTATGATTCTATGATGAAACAGGTCATGGAGAACATGTGCCATTGGTTGGATGAGATTGGACATCAGAGTCAAAAGCACTGGTTTCTTGGTCGCTGGACTCTCTGTTAGCACAGGGGTAGATAACCTCATATCCATGGATAGGCAACTATTTTCTGAGACCAACAGACTTCTAGGCAAGAAATATGCAAAGAAGAACAGATTCAAGACTGTGAACATGCCCGAGATCAATCAGAAGATTCTGAGGCTTTTGGTTCTCCATATCCTGGTTGCACTGGAAGAGGAGGTGCTTCCCTGGAACCGTATCCATTAACATACAAAAGATGACTGATTGATATGGCAGCTCTCCATAATACTGGTATCCCCAGTGGTCTTTGGAAAGGAAAAGTGTTTCCTGACTAATAGGCCTTTTATGTGTTTCATATTAGTTAAATTATGAAAAAGTTATGATAAAAATTTTGGTTTGGTGTTAGGAAACAGAATATAAACTTATCTGTCACTGTTGTTCGCCCATGTAGCTATGCCTACACTATCCAAGGTGTTAGCTGCAGACTCTATTGGCATCCAAATTCACTTCACTTCTTTAAGTACAAGATCATGCTCTGGTGTTGGTTCTGGTAGGAAAACTTCTGGGGAGCCTAGCTGCCCAAATAGGACCTGAACTCACTGTCAGCTGCTTCCATATATCCCTTATGCCATAGCAAAAACACTAGAGTGAGGTTAAGTGTGCAGAAAAAATTGTATGATCAGAACAGGGAAACATACTCCCATTTACAAGAAAGAGAGGAAGGAGGACCCAGGGAAGTACAAGCCGGAGAGCCTCACTTCTTTGCCTGGGAAGATCACGGAACAGATCGTCCTGGAAGACATATTAAGGCACATGAGGGATGAGCAGATGATCTGAGACAGCCAGCACAGCTTCACCAAGGGAAGGTCTTGCCTGACCCATCTGGTGGCCTTCAGTGATGGACTGACAGCATCGGTGAACAAAGTAAAGGCAGCTGGTGGCATCTACCTGGACCTGTGCAAGGCCTTTGACATGGTCCCCCGCCACATCCTTATCTCTGCATTGGAGAGCTGTGGATTTGAAGGGTGGATTATTCTGTAGTTGGCTGGAAGGTTGCAACCAGAGGGTTGTGGTCAATGGCTCTGTGCCCAGGTAGAGGCAAGATGACCAGTGATGTCCCCCAGGGATCTGTCTTAGGACTGGTACTTGTTAACATCTTTATCAGTGACATACGTGATGGGACTGAGCGCACCCTCAGCAATTTGCTGATGACACCAAGCTGAGTGGTGTGGTTCTGCCCTCATGAGGCCTCATCTGGAATACTGCATCCAGGTTTGGGGCCCCCAATACAGGAAAGATGTGGAGCTTTCGGAGAGGGTCCAGAGGAGGGCCATGGAGATGATCCAAGGGCTGGAGAACCTCCCCTACAAAGACAGGGTGAAGGAGCTGGACTTATTCAGCCTGGAGAAGAGAAGGCTGCAGGGAGAACTCACTGTAGCCTTCCAGTATTTGAAGGGAGATTGTAGAGAGAATGAAAATCAGCTTTTTACATGGGTAGATAATAATAGGACAAAGGGGGAATGGTTTTCAACTAAAGGAAGGGAGATTTAGATTAGATGTTGGGAGAAATTTTTTACTGAGAGTGGTGAAGTGCTGGAACAGATCGCCCCATCCCTGGATGCCCCATCCTTAAGGTTTGCTGGGATGGGGCCCTGGGCAATCAACTTGATCTAGCAGCAGCCCTGCCCGTGGCACAGGGGTTGAAACTAGATGATCCTTGAGGTCCTTTCCAACCCAAGCCATTCTATGATTGATTCTAAGATTCTGTGATTCTATGATTCTATGAACAGCATGAACTTCTAGGGTTCAAGTCATTCCAAGACATTTTTAAGTCTTACACTAATTGTGCCTGTGCTGGTCAGCATGGGTTCTGTGTAAAATTAACATTTCTATGTAGGCGGTCTTACAGTATGATTCATTGACCCCTTTTTAGAGTTCTGCTTTAAGATGAAATTACTGTTTCCGCTGACAAAAATGGCATCTTGTGGTTTCAGGCTTGCATGGAAACATCTACTCTGTAAATATTTATATTTCATTCAAAAAATTCAACCTCTGAAGCGTTATGATGAAAACGCTGTGTGTGGGTAAAGAGGAAGCACACCATACATGTGAGTAAAGCCAAGAACTTACTATTAGCATAACTAAAATCTTAATTGGTTAAATCAGGAATTGCTATTACTCTTCGTCTAATTATTAGAGAAAAGGAGAGAATAATAATTTAAAATTCAGCACAGAAAAAGTCTTAAAAATAGCAAGAATACAATTCAAAATGTGTTGTTTATGTTACTGGCTTATCATTTCTCATTTTGAGATCCACTTTGGATCCTTTTTCTATGTTTGCTGATGTTATTTCATAACCTTCTCTCTCTTCTTGAGTCTACCAATCCCTCCCATGTCCAAATTTGCTGTATGCTGTGCCATGTATGTACATTAGATATTATTGCTTTGTTCTCTTTGTTGCCCCTAAAACCAGTTCTGTCCATGTCTGCATTTCTTTAACTGACCGTGGGTGAATTGTTTATAACCAGGAGGTCTCCAGCTTTAGCCTGTGCCCTATCTCTTCTCATCCCACTCCTGCTCTCCTTTCTATCACATCCTGTATCTCCACTTCTCAAGGTCTCTGCTGTCATTCCAGGCCTGTATTTCTCCATATTACATCATGGTGTTATGGCTGTTTGCATCTCGTTCCTCACAGAATAACTGCTTGCTCCTGCCGTCCATGTAAACTGTGGTTGATCATAACACAGAAAGATAAATGAAAGCAAAGTAAATCAGATGTAGGCACGCAGTCAAATAGAGAAATTGCTGTCACAGCTAAACTGAGTGAAACAAAGCTCAGGGGGGTCAGGAAAAGTTCAAAGCAAACCTGGCAAGGTTCAGTCCTGAAAACTCCTAACTGTAAGACTGCCTTCAAAAGAAGCTCTTCTCCTTGCAGTTCCCCCAGGTTCTTCAGAGAAGCATATCCTTGCCTCTGGGATTGCTTACACCACAGAACATTGTACACTTTTCTAGTGAACTCCAGGAAAACTCTTTCCAACGTGCATGGAAGTACTCTGAGGGCTGACTTAGACTCAGGTGGGACACAAAGGTGTCATGTCATCCTCCTTCATCAGCACAAGCAGGAGGAGCCAGCAGACTCAGCCATAGACTGGCTGGGCCCAGAATAGCTCATTCAATGCAGGAACCTCATGCCCTTTTACTTACCAAGATACTACACTTGGGTTATTCTGCTGATACCTCAAATAGCTATTTCTGGCATATCTTTGTGACTAAAATGAATTTCACGCTTCATCTGTGGATCTTTGCAGCAAGATTTAAGAATACTGAAAGAAACTGAACACAGTCTTGACATGCATTGCTCTTCTCCTGTGTACAAATGGCACCAGGACTGCTGGGTTTCTGGAGTTTAAGCTAAATTTCAGGACCAGGCTGATGTTCATGTTTCTTCCACACCTGTGTAGACAAGGGAACAGCTCTGAAACTTGCTTGGCCAGAAAGGCTGGAATCCATTTTGGGTGTTATCATGCAGGGCCAAGCTCTGTTCCTACTATCCAGAGGAGGACCTGGGAGCTGAGAAGGGCACAGCCATCTCACCTCGACTCTTTCTGAACATAGCGTGGAATTTTCATACTTGGCCTCTGCAAGATATTATTCTGTTAACATCAGTGTCTCAAAGCTTGCTGGGGACACAGATGGACTTGTTTGAGTCCAGGCAAGTCCTGGGCAGGGGCTGAGAAATCCTTTGCCTGGGGGGCACAGATGGATAAGGCCAGGAGCGAGGAGAGAGAGATGAGCTGCAGCTAAATAGCTGTGAAGCGGTCTTTTGTGTGGACTTATCTCAGGATGATGGCCATCTCAGGGGGTACTCACATGTCTCTTGCTCAAGCACCCAAGTATATCAGTTAGGCAGGAGGAAAAGGAGGATAAAAGGGGAATCGAAAACCATGAGGATAGGTTTTCTGGCAACAGATGCCTCACAAAGTGATGCCTGCATGCTGAAGTAGAAGAAGAGGTGTCCGACATTCCTCACAGTACGGAATTCCTGCATGCTGACCAACTCTCCTGAGCACGCTGCCTCAGCGCTGCTGCTTCCCCCCCGCATTGGCTCCGCGACCGCCTCCTGCTGCCTGCTTGCTGCCCAAGGCCGGCCACGCTGCCGCTCCCCCCCCCCCCCCCCCCGCTGCATCGGGACCTCTGCTGGATCCTGGTGGTGACTCTCACCCCTTTACACAATTCTTGCTTCTTTCCTATCTTTTCTATCGCCCTCCTTCCCTTCCCCATCTCTCTGATTAGAATTTGTAACAAACTGGTTGGAGTAACATATGAACCGTTGTTTCTTAATCTCACACTGGGTATACAGACATGAAAAGAAGCTCATCTCCCTCCTATAAATTGGAGCGAGACAGCCTCGTTGCCCCTCATGGTACACATGGCTCCACCTCTCAGGCATGTCCAGATCTCTCTGTATGATGTGCCTCCGTCCAGCACCCCAACCGTACCACACAGCTTGGATTTTAGGATTGGTCATTTAGTGACGTACATTCCTTTTGAGGGGGGGTATTGCAAACAGCAGGATAATCAATCTTACCATCTTACCAGACCCAGTAGGGAATCAGACATTAATCTTTCATCCGAGGTTGCTGAAACAGGAGGTTTCCCACATGCTGACATCAGTCTCCCCCCTCCCATGACCAGGTTTTCTGGCATAATAAATAAGTCACTTTAAGAAAATCCCCAGATTCCACTGCCTTTATGCCTGCTCTGACACATAGCCGAGCTGTAAGCCCCAGCCATCCCCTTCTGCTCAGCCAAGGACAAACAAGACTTTCTGCAAGCAAATAAACAAATGCAATAAATCAGCTTTTATAGTGTGGCTCTCCTTTCCCCTCTGCCTCTCTGCATCTGAGGTTCCTCTCCGTGCTGTGACTTAGGAGATATGTCAGGCAGGTGGAACCAAGCCTAAATTTCCCTGAGAAAACAGAGGAGTCAAAGGCATGTTTGGAAAATAAATATCAAAGCTGGCAAGTGAGGCGCAGGAAAGACGGAATTGGCATTGTTAGAAGCCAGTAGGAACAAAAGTAGAGGCAGTTTCACACAGGACTCAACACTGACAGAGCCCCCTGCCAACAATATCTGGGGAATATTGCTCCAAGAGCAAAAGAAAGAGAGCTGGGCCTTGAGCAGGGAAGAAATTAGAAGTGTCTGTCTCTGCCACTCTGATAACACGAGGAATAATAATAGAGTGTGAGAAATAACGGAGGAGGGAAGGAAACAAGCAGGGAGAAACTGGCAACAGAAAAGCATGTCAGAGTTATAAAAAGAGACAGTGAAGAGAATTTTATTCATGAGCCTTCCAAATGCATCTGCCATTATCACAGGCATGAGAATATTATTCTGCTGCTGTCAGGGGGCATGTGACTGAGGCTCCAGTCGTCAGAAAATCACTGCCAGCTGTCAGAGGGCCAAGCCATGGAGGGCGATGGGCCAACATCAATCACACTGTCAAGAGACGCATTTGCTTGTCCAGAGATTAGCAGCCTGGCCTCCAAAGATTGAAAGAGCATTGGTTTAAAAAATGGAGATGGTCATGTGAATGGTGCAGCGTGCCCAGCAGGGCACAGAATGCTCCTTGTAAAAGCAATGGGAGAAGAAAGGTGTTCAATTCTTTCCAGTTGGATCCGGTGCATTAGGAAGGCACTGAATAGAACAGTGTGTGTTTGCTCTGATGGTATTAAAAAGAGATTAACTTATCCAGAATCACTGTTCGGCCTTTGAGTGTCAGAAAGTGATCGTTTCTTTGTACTGGCACTGGTGAGGCTGCACCTCGAGTGCTGTGTTCAATTCTTGGCCCCTCACCAACAAGAAAGGCACTGAGGCCCTGGAGCATGTCCTGAGAAGGGCAAAAGCTGTGAAGGGTCTGAGCACCTTATGGGTCTTATGGAGAGCAGGCTGAGGGAGCTGGGATAGCTCAGTCTGGAGAAGATGAGGCTCAGGGGAGACCTTCCTGCCCTCGACAACTGCCTGAAAAGAGGTTGTGATGAGATAGGGGTCAGCCTCTTCTACTAGGTAACAGCGATAGGATGAGAGGTAATGGCCTCAAGTTGCACCAAGTGAGGTTCAGGTTGGATATTAGGAAAAACTTATTCTCCAAAAGAGTGGTAACGCATTGGCACAGGCTGCCCAGGAGGTGGTGGAGTCACTGTCCCTGGAGAACCATGGAGATGTGGCACTGAGGGATGTGGTCAGTGGGCATGGTAGAATGGGTTGGGGTTGGGATTGGTGAACTTGAAGGCCTTTTGCAGCCTTAATGATTCTATGATTCTGTGACCGATGGGTTGATGATGTACAGCACCCACCTCTGAGCACATCACAACTTTCTTTGGGAAGACTGACAAGAGAGCTGAATTTTTGCTGTATTTATTACCCTTTCCTTTAAGCATCATCAGTCCCCCATAAACTGTATCAGTCATACCTGATTGTGGATGTGGCACTGTGTAGCAGAGCTGCTGCAGACAGTTCAGACCTCAAGCAGCACAGTCTGCCAGCTTCAGCAACGCTCCTAGAGAAGCACAAATCATAGAGGTGAGTCACTGTATCCCTTCCATGAGACAATCCAGTTTCTACCAGGAGGATATAAAGCTATTAATACAGTTCCCAAAAGGTTAGTGTTAATTATAGTGAGCCATGGTTAAACCCTGCATTAGCACTGCCTAACTTTTAGATCCCAACTACTGCAGCATTTGAACCCAGGAACCAATCCTGCACTCAGTATAGAGAGTTGTCTACTATTTAGCCATAAGAACATCAGACAGAACGTAGACAGTGATTCATATGCGTTAGGTTGCTTCATATGCTGCAATTAATCCATTCACACTGTAATCAAATAATTACGTCAGACTTTTAGAAAAAGCTTTTCAGAAAAGCGTATCATGATGGGTCAACTCTCCTCTCCAGTTTTGTTATGAAACCTGCATTAAGTTTGGCTTGATGAACACCTGGGCACTGCCATGTCCAGAAACCAGCTCTCATTCATATAATTAAGTAGTATATCATGTACATAATATACATACATATAATCAGATGGTTGGATAAGATGTTTTTAGAGGTCTTTTCCTGCTGTTTATCTTGCTCCACAGCTTCTGCTCTGAACAGTTTTTCTTGTATTCCCACATTTTCCAATCTTGATGATTCTATAATTACATGGTACTATAATATATATACATGAATACTATATGTAAAGTCAATTTGGATGTGTATCTATACATGTATACAATATGTAGCATGCTGCATGTATGTATATATAAAGATCAAATATGCATACACATATAAAATATGTAGCATATTACATATATAAAGCATTGACTTCTTACAGTATAGGACAACATGACTTGCTTCTTGGGAGCTGATGCCAGCAACAAAGCAGAGATGGGAAATCTCCTGGAGATTTCTTTCCTTTCCCCTCATTAATGAGCTCTGCTGCTGAGATCAATCATCAGATGGTCACTGTGGGAACGGCCATGGGACAGATGGAAGAGAGCTGCAAGTGGAAATGTACTACTGTATTTCCTCATGCTTCCTTTTCTCCCCCTTTTTGTTCACAAGTCTGAATTATTCAAGCTATGTTAATAAAGTCAAAATTGTCTGAGCAGGCTCCTTTATTAATGACATGTTAAAAGAAAGAATTTGGCTGAGGTTGAAGTTGATTAGCTCGCTGATAATTAACTGAGATCCAGAAAAGTAACAAAGAATTTTTGCCAAGTAAATAATTACTTGATCCATTTCCTCTCCTCCCCCTTCCTGCAGTAAAGGAAAGAATATAACAATGGTTTCTTTAGATGAGCAGAAACTGCTTCATTTCCTAGGCTAGGTAGAAAAATTTGCATAAGCCTGGGGTAAATATGTATGTCATCTTCCCAGAGACCAAGGAAGAAAACAGCAGATGCCTTTCCTCCTGTAGACGCTGTGCAACTGAAGGCATTTTGGTGGTTCTTTTTGTTATTATTATTATTATTACTATTACATTTTAATACGTCTGTATCTGCTTGCTATTTTCCTCTTTTCCAGGGGTTTCCCAGAATAGCAATGCAAGGAAGTGGCTTTTCTAGCAATGAGCCCAAATGCAAGGCAGTGCCCGACTGAGTGGGGATATATTATCTACCACATTCAGGCACTAATTGCCTCATTATACAAGAGAAAAAACAGTCTGTGGGTGCTTTTTTTCTCTAAACTGAAACTTAGAGAACGTGAGTGAGGCATTGGTAACAACTAGTTCCTCTAATTCTATCCCTACAAGGATTCTGGGAGGAAATGCTGCCAATAATGACATTTTAAGCTGAAATAGTTGGAAGCTCACATTATGATGGGATTTGAGACTTAGAGCTGAGAAACTTGTCTCAGTATTTCATGCCTAAGATGCTGAATACGATCCATTAAAATACAACCCTAGAAGCCTTTAATTAGCCTGTCCCTGTCTCAAAATCAGTTTCTTGTTGCTCAACAGCAAGTTGTCTTTAAGATTTGCCTTAAGCCACTCGTGCACTGTTGGCAGTTCCATTCTGGCATCAGGTGGTCACAAATAAGACCCTGCTCAGCCACCATCTCCCCACACACTGAAAATGGGAAGAGTGGGAAGGATTATCTCCCCCCATGCCACAACAACAGCATGATACAACATACAGATTTAACCTGGGATAGATTCTCTTATTGTAGTCTGCCTAGAATCCTTTCTCAGCCCTTTTCCTAAGGATTTTGTCCCTAGCTGGGACAAGAACAAAATGAGAGGAATGCTGCTCTCACCATTGTAACAAAGAGCTGCTTCAAGTTTTTAAGTCCCAGATGGACTCAGTGCTGCCTTGCCAAAACCTGGATAGAGCCAGCATTTTGTTGCTCTCATCTTCTGGCATCTCTCTCCTCTTAGGTTGTATAGAGGGAGTTTCTAAGCTGTCCTAAGAACAGCATACTGCACAGGGTGGTATGATATCTAAAAGTGAGGCTGCTTGCCATGAATGCTTGAATTTCAGTCAACTGATGTCCAAGCAGTTCCAAGAGTCCATTAGACGTTCACTTGTCATGAGCCCTGTGAGCACAGAAAACAGAGCAGGAAGCTCACAGACCTCAGATCAGAGCAGAGTGCTCTGCAGAACTGAATAGGGAAAAAAAAAACAAGACTCAAGACCTCACCCAACTCCAGCCCTCTGAAAAATCCAGGCACTTACTGAAATGTAAAACATAAAACATTTATTGCTCTTGGACACAGAGCAGCTGGGAGCTATGCGTGCTATGATATGAGAGCTAGGGAAGATCAGTGACCTCAGGGCATCCTGCCTGGCCTTCTGCTGCTATTCTGAAAGAATATGAAATGACAACACTTATGGAAGTGAACTGAGACTTTAAAGCAAGATCCAACTTAAGGTTAACACATTTAAATACTCTTGCAAATGTTCCTGCACATCTTGTTATACTAAGCTACACATAACATAAATTAGCATGAAAAGGTAGTTTGCTTTATTTTTTCTAAGGCAAACGCTGTTTACAAGCGTAAAGAATGAATTACAGTGTTTGGTTTTGGTTCTTTAAAGGCATGAGAAGATTTCCAGGGTACAAAGGCAGGCTGATTCCTGGATTCCTTTGAAAGTCCAAGAGATTGAAGCACCTGCCACTTGTGCTTTTAGAAAGTCTTTCTCCCTTGATCATCATTTGATGTTTCAGCGTAAATTGGTGTGCATTTAGCATAAATACATTGCAGGGTTCTGATTCACACACCAGAGTGAATTAAGCTTAGATGATAGGAAAAGTCGCTAAGCTGGGCTTTCCTCTTGCACTTTTCCCACTGCTGTCTGCATCTCCTACAGGACTGGATGAACAGCAGGCTTACCCTCTCTGTGCCAGTTCCAGACCCACAAATTAGTGCAAATTTGATTTCATGTTAACACTATGGGCTGAAAGCTGCAGGTGTTAGGAGATACCTACACACGCTGTCTGCATTCAGGGTAGTGACCACCAAGCGTTGATAAATTTCAGCTTAACCCATCACTAGCAGTAAGCAAACATGCAGATTTTAGCACCTACTTTCCCAAACACCTGTGCTCAGCAGTTCTGTTTTAATCGACTCTTTGAAAGGGTAGATAATAGCAGGACTAGGGAAAAATGGTTTGAAGTTGAAGGAGGGAAGACTGAGGTTGGATGTCAGGCGGAAATTCTTGACACAGAGCGGTGAGGTGCTGGAACAGCTGCCCAGAGAGGCTGTGATGCCCCGTCCATCCCTGGAGGTGTTCAAGGCCAGGCTGGATGGGGCCCTGGGCAGCCTGGGCTGCTATGAAATGGGGAGGTTGGTGGCCCTGCCTGTGGCAGCAGGGTTGGAGCTTCGTGATCCTTGATGTCCCTTCCAACCCAAGCCATTCTATGATTCTGTGATCAGCACTATTCAAGTTGTTGCATTCAAACTTGATTCTCTCAGTGCCTGGTCACAGAACCCACACAGCTGATGCCATCCACTAACAGCCATCTGTATGCCAGATGCATACAGTATGAAAATGAAAATATGATTAAGAAAAGTCTTGTGATACTGGCAAGTTTCTGAGTGTTTGTATGGCTCTAGGATCTGATAATGCTTTACATAATGCATGACTCCATTTAACTTTAGTACAGACATACCTACTTACCTAACTTTCTTGGATCAGATCTCTCTTCATGTTAGGAAATGACTTACCTTTTCCATTCATTCATGTGCTAATAATTTCTGTGATATTACTTCAGGCAAAAATTCTCATCATCCTAACAAGGGTGCTTACAAAATGCCCTTAAACTTCAAAGCACTTTACAAAAGAGACCAATTCAGTCTCTTACAGTTTTTAGAACCCTGCTCATGCTATCTGCATATAAACCAATGGGATAAATTACATGTTACACAGGATCAGGTCACATGATGTCAAGGTGTTCATGACCTTCTTCTGTAATCAGTGCAGAGCAGACGATTATTGGAAAGCTGTCAATAATGGCACTTTGAGCTGAAGTTGGAAACCAACATTTTCATGGGATCTGAGACTTTTGAGCTGAGAACTCTGCCTTAGGATTCCACACCTAAGTTGTTGAATATGGCAACAACCCATTAAAATACAATCCTAGAAGTTGTACAGGTTCATAATTAATGTAGAATTGCACCAGGCAATTTGTAGCACAACATTTAGCTTTGTTTCTGAACCAGTGATTGATACTTTTATTTTAACATTATTAGAACCAAGTAGTGAAAACACCCTCAAGACTGTGCCAACTTTATCTCCCCTGATGCAGGCAATTACTGATGAGAGGGAATATGTACAGCCTTCTCCAACATATGCAGGCATAGTGAGCTGTAATCAATCTGTTTGTTAGTTCTCATTTTATGTGGAAATTAAACAACCAGCAGAACAAGCAAAGATCTCATAGAATCATAGAATCAGAAGGTTGGAAACGACCTGCAAGATCATCTAGTCCAACCACCCTCCCATTCCCAGTACCAAATAGATAGAGGGTTTGCATTGTGAAGGGAGTTGAGAGAAACGATCTTCAATATTCAGGTGTCATTTTTGGAATTTCAGAGAGCACAGAAAGAAACACCTGCCATTTCTGAATGGCAGCCTCTTCCCAGCCCCAAGCTAAGGCCTAGATTTACAGGGCATATCCCTCTAGTGGTGTACACTGACACGACTTGACTAACTGAACAGTTCGGTTGCTGTTGAGGTTTAGGGTGACACAGAGCAGTATGGAGAAGATCCTTTACCACAAGCAAGCAGGAAATTACTCCACTGGCATGTGAAGTGCATTTTTAGTAGTACTGAAAATAAGCATTTCATGAGCCCTGTCTTAGTTTCCCTATTTGTTACTGCAGAAATGAGATGTTCCCTCCATGTGTCTTATAGTTCACACAAAGAAAATACACCACCTGGGCACAGGTAGGTTTTACTATCTAGTTAGAGAAACCACATTTAGATGCAAATTACTTCAGGCTGTCACATTATATCCAGTGAGGTAATGTACCCTGCAAAGCATCGCTCAGTGTTACAGGGGAAAAATACTGCATTTAATATGTGCTACTGTAAGAGCAGACAAAAATTGTCTTTGTAGAAAATGCCTTTACCTTTACAAAACAGGTTTAGAAAAGCGTATTACAATGGTTTGTGGTCATCTCTTCAATACTATGCTTCTGAGAGTGCAACGGCTGAAAGGACTGCTAGAGAGTAAGTCAGAAATAAAAGGCTGTTACAGTGAAGAACCCAACCAAACCAAACCAAATAAATAATAAAATAAATAAATTCCCACGGAATTACATTAACAGCTAACCATACATTTCTGTTTGCATTTCACAAGGGGAAAAAAAAAATTGTAATAGTCTGTGTTATTACATACCCCATAAAAACATTTGTTAATGTACCCTGCCCAGTTAAAAAACCAATTTCCTAACTGGCTTCTTTTCCTATTGCAATTACAAACCTTGTCGTATCCAGCATCTATTTGGCGATAAAAGAAATGAACATCAATGTTTTTAATTATTTATTTAAAACCAATTGTAACTGAATATTGTAAATACTGTTTGTTCCCATTCTGTACTCCTGGTCTGTAGAGGGAATATTTATTTCTTCAGTTCCAGAACTGCTGTCATTTCAAACTTTGAGTTATTTTCTTGTTAAGAGCTTGTAAACTTAATATGGTTAACTATAATAAGAAAAGATAGATTAGAACCCCACAGGCTTCCTCATAAGAAAGAAGCACATCCAGAGAAGGGCAACAAAGCTGGTAGAGGGTCTGGAACACAAGTCTTATTAAGAGCAGATGAGGAAACTAGGATCATTCAGTCTGAAGGAGGCTCAGGGGAGACCTTATCTGCAACTCCCTGCAAGGAGATTCTGGTGAGGTGGAGATCAGCCTCTTATCCCAGGTAACAGCAATAGGATGAGACAGAATGGCCCCAAGTTGTGCCAGAGGAGGTTCAGGTTGTGTAGTAGGAAAAATTTCTCCTCTGAAAGAGGGGTAATGTGTTGGAACAGGCCGCTCAGGGAGGCAGTGGAGTCACCATACCAGGAGATGTTCAAGACCTGGTTGGATAGGGCCCTGGGCAACCTGCTCTAGTACCAGATCTGGAGTTTGGTGGTCCTGTCTGTAGCAGGGTGTTTGAATTTGATGATCCCTGGGGTTCCTTCCAACCTGGGCCATTCTATGACTCTATTCCATGATTCTGTGAACTGTGGGTATGTGGCACTGAGGGACATTGTCAGTGGGCATGGTGGGGTTGAGTTGATACTGGGATTGGTTATCTTGAAGGTCTTTTCCAACCTTAAGAATTCTATGATCTGAACACTCAAATGTCCAAAATGCTGCAACCACCAGACTAAAATCCTTCTCATGGTTCATAAACAGTTTTGCACTTTGGAATCGGTTTGGCGCTACTTCAGACCTGTTTCAAAAGTCTGAGCACGGGGAGGAAAATCTTGCTTTGAAAAAGAGAAGAAAAGAGAAAAGAAAAACAAACAAAAGGAAAATAAAAGGAAAAAAAAAAAAAAACATAAAAGGACAGGTCTACAATACATAGTGATTTTGATGATATCTTGGCAGCCTAAATATTTTATCATTGCCATAACTAAAATCAATTTTGCTTTGCAGGCTTTCTAACATCACAAAAAATGTGGAACACCTTTCTCTACCTGATGCTGAAGGCACTTAGGTTGGGATGAAGAAGGCAGGTTAAGAGATATATGTTATAGTGCACTTGCACTTGCACAAGGAAATGGATGTATTTACACTGGAGGTTTTTTTTTGTGTACAGAACCATGCAATCAAAGTGTCCATTTGAGTTGGAAGTTACAGAATCACAGAATCACAGAATGGCTTGGGTTGGAAGGGACCTCAAGGATCATGAAGCTCCGACCTCCCCTGCCACAGGCAGAGCCACAAACCTCCACATTTAGTCCTAGACCAGGCTGTCCAGGGCCCCATCCAACCTGGCCTTGGACACCTCTAGGGATGGGCGGGGCATCCACAGCCTCTCTGGGCAGCTGTTCCAGCACCTCTCCACTCCCTCTGTAAAGAACTTCCTCCTGACATCCAACCTCAATCTTCCATCCCTCAACTTTAAACCATTTCCCCTTGCCCTGCTGTTATCTACCCTTTCAAAGAGTTGGTTCCCCTCCTGTTTGTAGGCTCCCTTGGGGTACTGAAAGGCTGCAATGAGGTCACCCCACAGCCTTCTTTTCTCCAGGCTGAACGAGCCCAGCTCCCTCAGCCTGTCTTCATAGGGGAGCTGCTCCAGCCCTCTGATCCTCTTTGTGGCTCTCCTCTGGACCCTCTCCAACAGCTCCCTGTCTTTCTTGTACTGGGGGGCTCCAGATCTGGGCACAGTACAGCAGATGGGGCCTCACAAGAGCAGAGTAGAGGGGGACAATCACCTCCCTGGCCCTTTACCTTGACCTTAACCCCTTGTCCCTGTTACCTTTCAGGGCCAGCTGGTCCCATTCCCCTGCAATGAATAGGGACAACTATACAGTGCTGGAGGGGAGGTGAGAAGAAATAAGATGTAGAAGTCTGTGTGTATACACACAATGAGTTCCAGTGAGTAATGGGTAGAAGAGCTGTGCCTGGCTGTCAAGGTCTTCCCAGATCTCCTCCTTCGCTCTGAAATATAAACAGAACACAATGTTATCAGGCCTTTCCTCGCACATTTATTCTTTTCCCATGTGTTTTGAGTCCTTTTTAGACTGTGTTTCCTTTTGGAAACAAAAAGCACTTTGCATATTCCGGGTGCGAGCATAGTAGGCAGCGTAAGAACTAAATAAGGCATCAGCTGGGAGGAACCCCCGTGTGGGAGGCAGTGTTATAAAAAAAAAAAAACCTCTTTCCTGCCTGCCCACCCTCAGAGAAACGCTTTCCTCTTCATTTAAAAACACAGCAGTGAAAGGAGCAGCCACGTTTGTGCCACCCGGGGAGCGCTCTGTGGTGGGCTCTCAGCTCTCCCAAGGGCACGACACGGGCGCCCCGAGCCTTTAAGCCTTCCATTTCTCTCAGGTGTCCCCTAAATCCGCCTTTCCCACCTCCACACCCAACAAATCCACACAGGGCCAAGACGCGCCCCGAGGCCGCGGCGGTCGCCATGACGACGCGCGGTGCCTCCTCTGCTCAGCTCCGCCTTCAAGCGGGCGGGCTCAGCTCGATTCTCCGCCCTCAGATCTCCGGGCCCGGCAACCTTCTTCTTCCCTCCCTCCCTCCCTCCCCCCCACCCCCCCCTTTTTCCATGCTTTTTTTTCCTTTTTTTTTCTTTTTCTTTTTTTTTTTTTTTCCCTTTTTGCTCCGCTGTGGCCTAAAGCCGGCGCGCCGCGATGGCTCCGGCCGTTGACCGGGAGGGTTACTGGGGCCCTCCGACCTCCACCTTGGAGTGGTGCGAGGAGAATTACGCCGTCTCCTACCACATCGCCGAGTTCTGTGAGTGGAGCCGGGCTTCCCCTCCTTCCCCCCTTCCTTCGTGCTCCCCCGCGGGTGTTGTGAGGGCCCCCCAACCGCACACGCTGTGCCCTAGGGCAGGGGGATTCCCCTTCCTTCGTGATCCTACGGGAAGCGAATGGTGTGGGCTGGGGAATAGGCGTACCCCTCCGCCAGCCCGGTGGGTGAGAATGGGTCCTTTCCCCCAAATCCCTGAGGGCTTTGCTTGTCCCTTCCCCCTTCCCCAGATCCCTGCCTGAAGGAAGGCCGTTTCTCCCAGTGTATCATCTCGTGGTCCCTTCTGCCCAGACTCTGCCCTTTTGGCTGTGCCCAAGCAGCAAAAAGGTGCCTGAAGGTTGTGGAGGGTTTGAAGGGTTTTGCCATTGCATTAAAGGTGTTCTTGCAGCAGTGCGTGGATAACCAAAGAAGGAAGCCTTCCCAGAGCGCTACAGGTCCACAGCCAGCAGTGGGTATCTTTATACAGAGCTGGCATCTTCAGCTGCCTGATCTTGGGTTGCCCAGTTCCTCGAGGTGCTTTATAGTAGCTGGGCCCCACCTGTTGGCATAGCTCTGAGGAGCAGCAAGAGGACAGGTCGCTGTGTGGACCTCAAAACTCTGTTCTTCAGGAGCAGTCAGGAATTTAAATGTATTCCAGTGTATTTCGGAGGGAAGGCGTTTGAACTATGCAGTCATCCAACAGGCTTGTTGGGTTCAGAGGGTTTGAGATGCTGTATGTCGTGGTAGGGAGTAAAGAATCAAGCCCTGTCTCTAATGTGTTGTTGAAAAATTACGTATTTTTGTGTTCTGTGGCTTCAAATGATGTAGAAGTTTTGTACTGCCACCTAACCCTGTCCTACGAAGGCTTTCATGTCCATTTGATGAGAGTGCTTTTGAAGTCTTAAAACTATAGGAAAGTAGTTCGAAAACTGAACAGGCTCTTCTAACCTGAAATGCTTGGAGTGGGAAGCCTGAGAGGGCCTTTTGCATAGCTGGGATGCTTCAGCAGCACTTTGGAAGAGCGTGGTATGCAGGAGAGTGAAGGTTCTGGGTGTACCTCCCGGGCTGCGAGTGGGTGACAAACACTGACATGGGTGGAGGACCAAAAGAAATAGTTGTTATTTATTGTTGAGGTTTTCAGAGTGTGGGAATGGGAAAGAGTGAATAACATGAGCACGGATGGCATAGAAACTGAGAGGAATAGGGATGTTGGGGTGTAGATTTATGGCTGAAAAGAGGCTGCTAAGAGAGGGCTTAATACTCTAAAGTGGGACAAACGTAGGAGTTCTTAAATAGAGTGACAGTTTTGCAGAGTATGTATTTTTGTGTTTTCCTCTTGGCAGAAATTGGTTTGAGAGATAATCTGCATGGGGAAGAGGAAGTTGGTACTTCACCATGTGAAAGTAGATTTGGCTAGCATGTAAATTTTGAAGTAACCCCTGCACTGTTGGGTGTGTGAACTGATAGTTTTCATCTGCTTCTAGATTAGACAAAGAAGATGAGATTAAAGGTGTGTGTTTAGGGGCAAAAGTAAAAAGGGATTAATTACAGAAGGTTTGGTCTCTCCTTATGGTTTTAGTGTTGGGGACTGCAGTTTGTTGGTCCGTCAGTTGTGCTGAAACAACTGCATATGAAAGCTGTGCTGTAAGCTGCAGCACTTAAATGGACCAAGCTCAGCAAGAAAAGCAATTAAACAAAAACTCAAATTCAGAGAGCAAAGAAACCAGAAAGTACAAAAATATTTTTCTTGCATCTCTCCCCGTTCTCACTGTGGTAATTTGTGATGTTGCAGTTAATTATATTTAAAGCTCTGTTACTTTGTCTTACCTTATTGAATAGCAAAAATCACTTTTGGACTTCCGGCTGACTTGGTACCACTCAGTTAAGCTGGTGGTGTATTTAAAATATTTTCATTAAACATTTATTGTAATTAATTCGTAAGAAATCATTGAAGACCCAAAGTTGAAGGATGCTGATGGGTCCAAATCAAATATTATGTTTTCTTCAGGTTTCTGAAGTATGCAAAGAGCCAAACTGAAAGCTTGTTTGGCAAATTAATTCCTAGAGCCATTTAGCAATTTATTTTTATACACTAATTTTAGTAGAAATTGCTACCAGTTGTGTTCCAGAAGCAGTTCTTTGCTATTCACTTCTTAAAGAAACAGCAAGCAACGGCAGTTCATCAGCTGTACCTGTTCAGAGGTGTGAAGGTAACGTGGTGCAGACTGTTGTTTGTTGTTTTGTTTTGTTTATTTAGCATGTCAAGTTTGCAATGCCTTCGTATGCCCCAAAAACAAGGACTTGCATTCAAAGACTCGTGCTTTAACTAAGGAAAATTGTTTTTTTCGTGCCTTTGAGTTTGCATCTAGCCAGTTTTCCTTCCTTGTGTAGGTGGATGACTAACTAAATAATATTAAACTGATTGAAATGGAGAAGCAGATGAAGATAATTACTTCACCAGCCTGTGTTTGATGCTGAAATGACTCTCGCATCCCTCACTGATGCATCTATTGTGTGGTGTAGAAATTCAGTCAGTGTTCCTTGGAGTTTTGGATTAATTCTCATGAGCTAGAGGGCAAGCAGTACAGGTGCATTTCTTTAGAACTGATCCTTTCTACCTCCCAGTGTGTGTATGCTGAATTATCTGAGCTTTTGTGCGCCAACAGAAGCGAAATAAGACCACCACCACCCTCCCACCCAAACAAACAGAACAAGGTCAAATGTAAGTCGTGTTGTTACAGTTTATTCCTTGTTTCGCAGGGGTGATGTTTCAGGTGAGTTTAACCCATATAGCATTCAGTTCTTGGGCTCTGTTTTGATTTGAACATTTGTATGATAAGTACTGTGTCCTTCTTGCATCCGTACTCTGGGAAGCACGTGTCTTGTAGGCTTTGGAAAGTGGATATAACTGATCTTCGTAATTTCTGTGCTGTGGTTCCAAAGGGTTTATGATTCTCTGTCAGAAGAATCTGTTGTTGCTACCAACTCAGTGTTTGGTTTCAGTTCTGATCAAACTTTGGTGGTGTTTCTGGGTGTGTGGAATAAGGCCTTGTGCTGTTGTCTGTGAGTAATGCGCATGGCCTACAACAGAACTGCTTTCAGGTGGAGTAAACTCATGTTGGCACAGACAGTGGCAAGCATCTTGAAAGCAGCTTCAGGCTTCCAAGGAACTGTTGTCAGATTGTTTCTTTCTTGGCCTCTGATCCTGTGTCACTATGTTCTGCCACCTTCATTTAAGAAAATATGCTTTTATTACCTTTTGTTTTCATTGAATGCTTGTTTACCATATTTCTTGAGCTGTTCTTTCCTTATAGAACCAATATTGGGGGGTTGAATTGGGGGGGAGGGGAAGACATTGTTTTGGTCTGCTTACGATTCAGGTCAAGCAGGGCTGGGCTCTGAGCACCTGATCGAGTTGTAGGTGTCCCTGTTCGTGGCAAAGGACCAGATGGCCTCAAAGGTTCCTTCCAACTCAACTCTGTGATTAGAGCCACTTCTGCCAGTGTTTCTGAAATCCTTCCTATTTTTCATCTAGATGAGAGGTAGAGGTGAGATGGCTGTTACCTGTGTTGTTGGATACAAGAGATTTCGTTCACATAGATATTACTATCAGAGAATTCTCTGTTGGAAACTAACACAAAAATACCTGTGCTTTCTTTGAGCAAGCCTTAAAAAAAAATAAAAAAATTGAGCTGTCAACAAATACACCTGTATCTCTGTTCTGCATGGGAGTCATTACTTTGGAACCTGTCAATTTGCTTAATGTACTTAAAGTTGGGAAAACATCTTGGATGTTGGATTTTGACTGCCGTGTATATACTCTTACCTGTTCCTCTCGAACATCCTGCTTTATTTTGCTTCCTTTGCCAGAGGCTTTGAAAAGGGGCCAGAGGCTGAAAAGCTTGATATTGCTGTGTGAGTGAAAATAAAGAAAGAAATGAAGTGAAATAAACCCAAACTGTCTGGCTTCAAGAGCTCTGTCTGTTCTTTCTATCATGAAGTGGCAGGTGAAGGAAGAATCATGAGGATTAATTGGGTGTGATCAGCCCAGCTGCCTGGCTGCAGCTGAATTATTTAAAGGCATCATGAAACCAGTGGTTTCTAAAGTGCTGTTTAAAAAGAAGACAGTGTCACAGCCCTGCAGCTTTCAAGACTGAAAGGGATTTGGACGTGCAGCCTTAATGACCTGATTGCAGGAAGCCGCATCACACATTTCCTCTTTAAACTTATCAGGTTCCTTCAGGGAGCTCCCTCAACTTAGGGGGTGGTAGAGATGAAAAGGTAAGGGAAGATTAAACTAATTGATGGTGCCTGTAATGTCAGGTGGAGTGTACAGAGCACTGTGGAGCTGCGGGATGCTTTTCAGCACAAACACTTCTCACTTGGTTTTTCGTGCTGTGGACAAAAGGAAGTTGATAGAAGGGTCTTTTTATTCGAAGAGGGATGTTGCAGAAGGAAGCTCGTTAGGCAGACAGCTGTCTCTGCTTACAAGTAACTTTTGGTCAGTGGCAAATAACTGCTGCATTATTTTTATTTCTCTTCCTAGTTTGTATATGGGTATGCTACAGCTGGAAGATCATCTTGTAGCCTTGCTCTGATTTATAATTTTTCCTTTTCTGTGTGTGGGTCTCTGATCCTTGATGCTCCTCTACCTGTCATGTCATGATAGCTTAACTTTTACAGCTTTCATTAAAAGGCATGGTCAAAGGCTTCAGGAAAATCCAGGCTTGCCCAGTGAACTTGTTCTCTTCTATCCCTCACCTTGTGGATGTGCTTAAAACTCGTGTGTGTTGTATAGCTACTAAGTGACAATAAAAGCCTTAAATATGGTTTAACAAAGCATTTAATTACTCTATAATTAGTGCTTCGCATTCGGTACTTGTACAGCTGGCATTTGGACATCTGCCACTCCACATGGTAACAGAGCAGTGGCATTTGTACAGTTCAGTTCTGCTTCATGCAGGCTGAAGCAGAGAAACTTATGAACTGCACGATATTAATCTGCAGAGTATGTATTATTAGCTAAGCATGGGAAAGTTAATGTAAAATAAATTATGGTAAAGGAACACTGCTGAGTTCTGAATGCCTGTAAATGAGCCTTTAGTGACAGCTGTCCCAACTGAAAAACAAAAATGTCTTCAGTCTGTTTGGAGTCTGTCTTTGATTTTTGAAACTGCTGTTTCTGTAATGCGTTTTCCATATTTGCTGGAGCCTTCTGTAGAACAGTGGGGAAGATGTTTTCTAAACAAAAGAATAATATTAATCACTGTAAAAATGTTCAGAGGAACTCGGTGTTGTTTTCAAGCCCAGGAGCTAAGTGGTATATGGTCATTTTGTCCTGCAGGGCCTGCAAGCACTATTTGGCCATTCTCTCACTTTTCAGTGGCATAAAGAGGGTCACAGGAAGGTTCACAGATCGTGAGAGGTTAAAAAATGCAAAAAGAGTTTTTAGTTCAAAGTACATATCAAATAATAACACGTACAATGCTGGGAGTGAGTCCAGCTGCAAACAGTTCTCGAGTCAAAGCTACCTACCTTTGGCTTTGAGTTTTCTATCCGTGCAACTCTTCATGCCTGCCTCATTAATTACAGCCATTTTTCAGTCCATTAGCAGAGAAGAAAAGCTGCTGCATGAATTCAAGGCACTTGACTATTTTGGTAGTTTTGGAAGCATTACAAAGAAGTCAGGAAAGTGTCAGGTAAAAAGAAATTTCTAGACAATATTAGAGCTCAGAAAACAGAAGCACTGGTTTTGCACTGATCTTTTTTACCACTGACAGATCTGAGTATCTCAGTATCCCAGACAGGCAAGCTCTGGGCAGGGTTGCAGTGATTTTATGGGTAGCATTTAGGTTTGACAATGTGGGCACAGATCTTTTTGTGCATCTAAAAAACTGAGCGTAAATACTCAGGTTTCTTGTGCTAGCTCACACAGGTCATAAAATCATCATTAAGGTTGGCAAAGACCTCTGAGATCATCTGGACCAACAGTCAATCCATCACCACCATGCCTGCTAAACCTTGTCCCTCAGTGCTGTAAAGTATTTTGACCAGGCTTATTTATTTCTTTAAAGGGAACCAGTGTGTCTGCAGCCTGGGAGGTAGCAGCTCTCATTCATTCATTTCTGGTGGCAGAGAGGCACCCTTGGTGCTCAGCCCTCCCCCAACCATCTGATGCTTCTCTCCATTTCTTGACCTTTCCAACTGGTGACTCAACCTGCCTTCTACACTGCAGATCTTTCCTGAGGGAAATTCCAAAACTTTATTTCCAAATTGAGATTAATGTCCAGCAGCAATGTTGCTTTCCAGCTGTGTCCTGGGGCATTAGTTTATTGTATCATTTTTTTTTATTGTCATTGGTTTTGCTGGGGAGATGTTATTCCTTGGTTTGATTTGTTTTCAGAATGTAGTGTCCTTGGAGTGACCTAGCAGTGATACAGGCATCTTTTGAAGGATCTCCAGCTGGCTGTGTGAGCAAGAAGTTATTTTCCCTTGCAGCCTGGTCCAAGCAACACTGTGCTATTGATTCTCTTCTCTAACCAGAGGAGCTGGTGAAGATGAATCACCAGAAGTTCTTGTCAGCTGGGCAACTTTCAGGCTTTCAGTTTGAGATTTGACTTTCGGGTTTGAGGAGAAGACAAGGTTTGCTCTGCTTTAGGCAGGAAAGTAAACAGGCAGGATTAGAGAAAGACAATGCTGAGGGTGAGCTGGACATCTGCCTCTACCTGCAGGTTTGCACCAGGTGTGGGTATCCGGGACACAATGTGTAATTTACACCAACCCTTCTTTCCTCTCAATATCTTCCTTCACGTTTGCTTCCCTGTGAGTTGGGATGTATGGCAGTGGATGTCTGTGTATGACTTGTGTGGTTTCCAGCTAGTAGGATTTCAGTATATCAACCTTATGGTCATAAAGCATGACCTTGGAAGCTCTCTTACTTACACAATGCCTTAATGAGCTCATTATTTGCAGTGAAAGCTCAAGATACTACTGCTCTGTAGGCTGGATTTTCAGTAATTGCTAATTGCAATTGGATAGGGGCCTTCATTTGGACAAGATCCAGCATCCAGAAATCAGATAAAGTATTAGACCAAAAGGAAGGAGACTGTAGTGCTGTTGTAAGATAGTTAAGCATTAATAATAGCCTGGAGCATTGATGATCCTGGGACAAAGTAATTCTGTCCACTGTCATTTCTTCATCACATATTTCCATCCTCCCAAGTCAGAGCCATTTGTCTGGACCATGGTTTGCCTCCCAACTGGAAAGCATGCTGCTCCCATCCCCTCTAATGGGTGTTTTGACCTTACCATGAGGAAGCACAGGGATCCTTGAAGAATTAGTTGCATATCTTCTTTGTGAAATAGTATCTGCAGACCTGGCTTTGCTCTGAAGCAGTTTCCAGCATTGCTGTGCTGTTAAGGACAGCCAGGTCTATGCTGGCTCTGGACTGCAGTGGGCCAGGGCACATTCCTCCTATAGGGCACAGCTCTTTTCAGGTTCTTGTTGATTTATAAATAAAGATTTATATATGTCAAAATTGCTCTGGGTGATATTTTGCTCATGAGTAAAAAAACGTCTTTTTTTCCTCCCCTCCCTCCCCCCCAAGTTGTTTTTACAGCTGTGGAAATGAATAGAAGGGAAGAGCAGTCTGGAGAAGCAAAAGGTTTTTCTACCAACTTTTGATTTGGTAACAGAAGCTTAGAAAGAGAGCAAAAGGAAGGTGCTTGTGTTCATGGCCTACTGTTACCTGCAGGTCAGGCTTCTGCAAATGGCTCTCCATAAAGCTGCAGCTAGCTGCATAATGTGGGAGATCATAACTTTCTTCAGAAGCAGCAGAGTGAAAACCAGGTGAGAATTGCTGGTTTATATTGCTTGTGGCTCTTTGGAAATGGTGACTGTTGGCTCTAAGAAGAATCAGCTCAATTGGACTGCATAGATGCTTCGGGAAGTAGCAGAGAAGTGTGGCAGGGCAGTGAAATCATCCAGCAGATGTTGTTTTCCTTCACTTAACCAAGCTGCTATGGCTTTGTGGTCTGTGATATCACAGTTGTTTTTCACTCAGGCGTTTGGGACTTGATGGCTCTTAATTCTTTTAAGGCCCAAGTTTATCTTCCTGTGATACTGTCTTCCATACGATGTCCAATGGGAGCACAATACTCGAATGCTAAAATTGAGTCCATCATACTTAAATTTGCCTGTATTTTTTCCTCTTTTCTGTTGTAGGCTGTAGAGAAATGTTTCCTTTTCCTAAACACATCCTGCTGGGAGGTCTTCTATTCTTTTTCTTGTTTTGTCCTTGAACTTTCCCACAGTGATTTCCATATGTCTTTTGTGTTAATTTATATTTTCTTCCACTTTTGCTGTACTTCTACATTTGTCTCAGAGCTGTCCTCTAAAAGTTTCCTCTGCCAGTCTTTGAGCCAGCAGTTGTGCTGGGAACTTGGTTCATTTTGTGTTCAGTTTGCTTATCTTTGCAGAGTAGATCGTCTTCCTGCCCAAATGTCTTCCAGCTAACATATGAATTGTTTCTTTGCAGCTACTGTATTAAACAAAGACGGTGTGTAAAGCTTTAGTCTTCAATGCACTGCATTCTCTCTTCCCATATTTGGTTTAGATTGTGAGATTGTTCAACTTAGACTTCAAACTTACTGTCTTTATGGAGAAGAATCTTCATTTTCACATAGATAGAATCACAGAATGGCCAGGGTTGGAAGGGATCTCAAGAATCATGAATCTCCAACCCCCTGCCACTTGCAGGGCCACCAACCTCCACATTTCATAGCAGCCCAGGGCCCCATCCAGCCTGGCATTGAACACTTCCAGAGACAGGGCATCCACAGCCTCTCTGGGCAGCTGTTCCAGCACCTCACCACTCTCACAGTAAAGAACTTAATAAATAGCTTTTGCCAACATTTGTGGGCTAATAGGCAACTACTTTAATTTTTCGAGTGAGAACATGCAAGTTGTGTTGAAATGACAAGTAAAAGGAGTTACAAATAGCAGACCAGGAGAAGACACAGCCTTCAAATGTTGGGTTAGTGAATGAGGTACAGAAGTCCTTGCAGGAGGTTGTCACCTGAATTACAAACTGTTAGAAAGACTTTAAAGGTGACATACTTAGAAGAAAAAAACCTAAAAGAAGTAAAGTTGGATGTTAGGAAGTGAGTAAGAGTAATAAGAGTCAGTCATTTCAGAGATCAGATGGTTGCTGGTTTTTTCATTATTTTCTTTATCTCATGCAGAATCACAGAATTGTAGGGGTTGGAAGGTCCAGAGATCATCGAGTCCAACCCCCCTGCCAAAGCAGGTTCCCTACACCAGGTTTGGATGTTGTATTGAGGAGCATCGTTTAGTGAGTACTATTGGTGATAGGTGGGTGGTTGGACTGGATGATCTTGAAGGTCTTTTCCAACCTTGGTTATTCTGTGATTCTGTGATCATTGTGTTGGCAGCCATACGGTTCTTAAGGTGGTGCTGCAAGAAAAAATGGCAGTTAATTCTGGATGGAGGTTTCTGTTGGTTTGCTGATGAGAGAGAAAAAGTCATCAAGTGGTATTGTGGTGGCTGCTGTGTGTCTGATTCAGGCTGTGGTTGCTGCTGGTTCATCATCTCAATTTACATTTATCACACCCCATCCTCCCTTTCATTTTCCTATCATCCGTGTGAGATGAATCATCAGTAGGAGAGACTTCTAGCTTTATCATTCTGGACACCCATGAGAAATCCATGATGAAAGTCAGGAAGGCAGGAAAGCAAGAGGGTTTGGATTTTGATGAAAGCTTTCTAAAGTTAATGCTGCAGGTATCTTGAAAAAAGCACTGATCCATGTTATTTTCTGCTGCTCACCTTTCAGAGATGCTGAGCTCTCATGCTTCACTGCACAGTGCCTGGGAAGGAGCTGCCAAAGCCTCTGAGACCATTCCCATAGGATACTGTGCCTCAAGGCACTGCATCTGGAGTAAGGGTAGAGGATGCTGAGCTGGATGTATTCTGCTAACTCAACGTCAGCTGCCAGAAGCTGTGCTTCTATGCTCAGAGAATCTCAGGCTTAGAGGAGTTGGTGCAGGCACTGAGTGTGAAGCCAGTACACTGATCCCAGCATAGGAGAGGAAAGGTGAACAAGGAGTTAAGTATGATGAAAATCAAATTAAATGGATGATCTCTGTAACAAACATCATCATAATCACTTCAGTTTTAACATTGGCTCGAGAGTAAGCTTGCCTTTCTTGGTAGCTTCTTGGCAGTCTGACATCAATTTGTCTTAAAATAACATTTCAAATAGGTTTTATTTTGTTTCCAGTAAAGGCTGTAGTGGCAGCAAATCTGCCCTTCAGCAATGAGCTTATCACATGTAATATTCAAACTTTACATCATCTCAGCCTAATCTCTTTACACTTTGATTGCATTTTCCGGATGTAGGTACTTGCTTTCAGTGTGCTTTCTAGATTGATATTGCAAATGATGTGTCTGTTAACTGTTTTAACTTCAGATTTACCTGCAAAATCCTTCCAGGTGTACTTCCAATGGTTGGTCTGCTTGTGTCTTAGGTGTGCGTTTATCAGGGAAATGATGCTTTCTTTCCCCATATTCCAGAAAAGCAATGTTCAAAGATGGCATATCAGCTACTGGTAATGAAAATGAAGTCTAGGTAGTTGTGGATGCCTTGGATTGGAAATAAAGTACAGTGGTAAGGAGGTGTTCGCTGTCTTGTTCGTTCAGACTTCTTGCAAACTCAAGAAAATGGTCAAGGATATATTCTGGCATTTTTGTTTCGTTCTCAAATACTGTTACATTTAGTATAATACTTTCCTCTGAACCCCAAAAATATTAATTAATGCTTCAGAACACCTTGTACTGTAGGCGTGTCTGGATGTGATAGGCATGGTTAAAGCCATAGGAAGATAATTATCAAAACTGGCCTTCAGTAGTGAGGAACTACAGAGAAAGGAGGACAGTCCAAGCCCACAGCAGCCCTACTGTGTATCTCCCTTCTATCGCTGGAAAAAGTGCCCTTGAAGTGACAGAAGGACCACCTCTGCTTTGGAATCCTGAAGTAAGATATCACATTGATGTCCTGGGCAGATGCTCTTTCCACAGCTGGTTTCATCCCATACAGAGGAGATGCTGAGAACATCCCCTGTCTTTCATGCTCTCAAGTCACACCCTCAGAAGAACCACACATCCACGTGTGGGGCTGTCATGTGCTTTTCCTTCATTTTGTTATCTTCTTTAAGAGTTCCAGTAGGAGGAGAACTCCATTATGCTAAATGCTGTAAGAGCTGGTACCTAAGGAACTACAGTTCTTACTCTTGCATACTTTGAAACTATAATTAGAAGAGATGATGTGGGTAAGTCAGTTATTGTGCTAGGTAAGGGTAGTAGAGTGGCTGGACATACTCTCTTCTAACCTGTCTTCCCCTCGCAGGGGTATTAAGGATAAACACACAGAAGACTGGAGTGGTTCAGACACAGCAATAATAGAAACTAAATAGGTAATGAGTATTTTTTTTGCTTTTGAGAGGGAAAAGCAAAAGCTGCTTAGTCCAACAATGGGTGTTTCACCATCTAAATTGAAGTCTGCATTATTTTACATGGTTGTGCAGCTATCAGTTTCTAATGAAGAAACATATGGAGTTATTTTAAAATTTGCTTTCACGCATTTATTTTATTTTTAGAGCAACATAAGGAATAAGATCAGTGCTGGAACAGTCTCCTGTTAGATTCTAATTTTTTAGTGTTTTTATTACGCAGTAGCAAAGCGATTTTCATAGAGGTGAGAGTCAGGAAAAGGATAACTTAATTGTAACCTAGAGCAATTACAGAAGCTGTAAGGAGACATAGCAAGGAGAGGGCTGTGCATTAGAAAATACCTGTACAGTGTGGGTGTTCAAACTGAGCTTGCTCACGCCAGCTCTGTTAGCAGCATTGAGAGCTTTCTCTTCTAATTACCTTCTACACGTTGGTTGTTTTGAAGAACACAAACGTGTCATGCAATACTGTAATTGGAGTAGAAGCATCTACAGAAATATTGGCTGAGTGGGTACACTGAATGCCAAGGGATGAGTTCTGCTGCTGGGATATGAGATGCATAAAGCTGTAAGTCAGCACTTCTTGCTTGATGCAGCATGTTGGAACTGCTCATAAAAGCACTGGAGATAAAAATCAAATTGCGTTGTTAATAATTAATCTATTTTTTTTTTTTTTCCTTGAAATTACCTCATTACCCCTCCCTGATCCACTGAATCGCTGGAGTGGTTTACCTGTGCAGTTTTGTTTGAAGGATACCAGTGTATATTTAAGGATCCAGAGAACTGAAGACCCAGCAAGGCAGCAGCAGCCAAGAGAGGTCAAAGCACAGGTCTGGGATGCTGACTTCAAGCACAAAACCTCCTAGCTGGCCACCTGTTTTCCTTTGTAGTGCTCCTGGTTGCTCTTACCTGAGCCCCTTCTGACTTGTCTCTCTCAGATTTTCTCATAATATTACACTAAGGTACGTTTCTTATTTGCCTAAACCTATGCATAGCTGCATTAATACAGTATTCCTTTCCAATCTGCTTAATCTATCACAGTTTCCTGTGGTGTTCTACCGACCTTTAAATGTTAAAATTCTTACTATTTATAATAGCCTGGTCTTTAGGTTTCTAAATTAAAAAAAAAAAAAAGGAACAGCTTAGGGAGATCAGTCCCTGTAATAACCCATTGGATTGTATTGCATCTGGACCAATTCTCGTGGTTCTTGAGTAAGTTTTCATATGCAGCTTATACAGTTCAGTAGTTCAGTAGTCACATTGCTATTTGTTTCCTTCAGTATTTTTCCCATGTTGTTATTTGGACTGTGATGACTAACGTAAGTTGCAGCTGAATTGCTACAAGTAGTAGCTTCAGTTAATGTCCATGTAAAGGACATCAAGACTTCCTTAGCATATGGAAAGGAGACCTGAATTGCAAGAGGTAGGAATCAGTCATTTAAAAAGTACCTTCTCTTTTTCTTTAAGGTCAGGATTGCTCTGGTGCTCCAGCCTGGAGTCACTGGGTTGTGCTTCTCTGAATAACAGGAAGCTGACATCGATCTTTCATGCACATCAGTAAGTAGGGAGCTCAGTAATCACCTACTGGCAGAATTCCCGTCAGGATGACTCGCTTTTCTCCCCTCAAGGTCCTTCTGAAATATCAAAAGGAGGCAGGAGTTTTCATTTCCTGATGCTCTGGAGTGCAGTTATTGTGGACTTTGAAGTGGAAGATATTAAAAATGGCTGGTGTAAGTTGAAATCTAATTGCTAGACAGCCCTCCTAGTGCTAACTTAAGTGAAAGCAGTTCCAGATTGAAGGTAGTAGCCAAACCAGCTGATCCTGTGTAGTTGGGTTTTCTCAGCAATTATGAAATGCTGGATTTTGGAAAATCAGTGATGCAAACATCTTCTGGCCTCTGAGTTAGTTATTATTCACTGACAATATATAGCATGTACTGTATGGAAACTTACTGGATTTTCTTCAGATTAATTCCTTTGCTGATTGCTTACAATGCCGTGGTAGGTGAGCTGTGAGGCACTTCTGTCTTAGCAAGGACTCCCATATTGGATTTGACTGAGATTCTGGTAAGGAGATATTCTAGAATCCTCCGCTGTGTTTAAGTCATTAGGCTGCCTACTTCTCCAGTTTGGAATTCAGATTTCAACACCTTTTTGTCATTTTTTGTCTCATCTCACCTGCTGCAGCTGGGACTACTCTTCTTATGCCATTCTTACACTGTTAATCTCTGAGTTTCTTTGGTTTCCCATCTCTAGAAATCCTTCCATGTAGAGAATCCATCCTTTCTTAAGGAGAGGATATTTCCATGGTAGGTGGTTGTGCCCTCAGATAAAGAGCCACGCTTTGCACCAGAGCTGCTTGAGATGCTTCCGAGAACAAAAACTGTGAGATAGAAATTGTATCTGAAAGCAGCTGAAAGGATGATTCAAGTTCTGAATGTATCATGAGGCCATCTGACAGGCTTTGGTTTTTTAAAATTATTTTTGTTTTTTTAATCCATTAATGGGAAAAAAGGAGCAGCTATGTGATCCAGGTGCTGCACTAAAATTGTGCTGTGCAGCGTGAGGTGCACACAATGGAATAGATCATTTTCGCCTCAAAATCTTGTTTGTTTTCTAATCACACAAGACACATTGACTTTACAGGAGCTAGGTGTGTATATTTGAGAAGGCAGGAGCTACTTCCCTTTCTTGTGTTTCACAGTGAGCTGCTGTTGATTTTAAGGGTAGGTTGAAAGCCTGTAATGAATATCATGATTCTTAGAAGCTTTTAATAGCTAGCTGACATCTTAAGCTGGAAAAAAATCATGTTGTTCTTCGCTATCTGAAGGTAATGGTTATTTTTGTTGTTGGTTTGAGTCTTGCAGAAACCATACTGAATTCAAAAGTCTTCCTTTGAGCGTGAGACAGCCAGATGGAGAGCAGAAAGGCAAACGTCTTAACATTTGAAAAGGTCCTTACAGTTGGTAAACCTTAACTTATTCTATGTACAAACACAGGAGAAAGGATCTCTTAACACTGTAAACCGTGTTAGGTCACCTTGCCAAAAGCAGAAAATGATAATTTTGGCTTCTTTTTAAATATCACTTCTCTTCCTGCAATGAAAACATTCCTATTTTCTCTCTTTGTGCTATGTTCCTGCATCCTGCAAAGTATTTTTTCTGACTGTGCTTGACGTATTTGCAACTTCACATGGTTTATCCTTGTAACTTCTCATCCACGTTTATTGTAGAAATAACTTTCTAACATAGAAGTGACTGCATCTTGGGGAAAACTGAAAGCTTATGAAAGTAGGGTCCTTCAGGTTTGTGTACCTTAGCTATACCAAACTCTTCAGATAAGAGTATATTGCGCCCATGTTTGCCTGTAAATGCTATTTCCTCTTGAAGTTTTGTTTGTAACTTTGGTGTAAACCACTAACCATGTAATTTCAGTCTCTGTACAGATCTTCATGCATTTATGATACCATAAATATATTTTTAACGGTCCAAAGATGACTGTACATGCATAGGGGAAAAAAAAGACCAGTCAGTTTTGCTGCTCTGTTTGTATAATAGAGTGCAGCTGTGGTGAAACACAAGTAGAGCTGTCCTTCCGGGAGACAAAGGCTTGTTGAAGCGATGATCTGATTTTGTTTTGGTACAGTATGGTGTTCTCCCAAGGAATAAAATCATCCTCTGAAACAGCGCTTTGTGCTATAACAGTCTTGAAAACACTTAAGAAATTTGGCAAGGTTTGTCATCCAGTCTGCCAGTTAACATGGTTAGAAGTTAAACTTCTGTTTGACCTGGTACCAAGTATAATCTTCATGGTTGTAGGCCACCATATTGCATCACTCCAGTGTTGGAGCTAACTGAGCTTCACCCTACAGCAGCAGACAGCCTGTTACTATTGGGAAGTAACTCATAAATGGTTCCTCCTCATTTGGAAGATATTTTCTACCTGCTAGGATGCATTTATTTAAGCTTAGTTTATTATCCATTTATTCATTTGTCACTCTTATCCTTTATTTCATATAGCTCCCTTTTATCCATGGCATTTCCCATGCTGTGTTTGTGGAGCCTGGTTTTATGTGTATATTTAGAGTATAACTTTCCCATTTCCAACTTCAGTATCTGTTTCCTTTAAAACTTGTTTCAGTCAGTCCTCTGTTAATTACCTTCCGAGCAATGGGGCTGCAATTACTTGTCATCTTTTTCTTTTGTGGGATTGTCTGCTAATTTCTGTGCATGTCCCACTGCCACTTTTGAGGGAATTAGTAAAAATCCTTGTTAATGAATGGGTGAGCTCTTCTATACGAGGATAATCCTGAAAAAAAGAACACGACTTTTATGAAATCCACACTCCTGGGGACACTATGTTGAATAACTGCCTTGTTTTGGTTCTTGAAATAAGTAATTTTGCCAGCAGCGTGCTATAGAACTCCACTGCTCCTCCGCTCCTATTCCCTTTATTTAAAAACAAAACAGCACAATTTTCAATAAGTGTTTCCCAAATAGGCTTGCTTAATCCATGCTGGATAATATGGGCCAAAAACTGCCCAGGAGGAGTGTCAGGAATTTACAGCTACACTAGGTCTGCAGCATTTCCTATCGCAGCAGGATGGTCTTAAATTAAATGCTCATAAATTTTCAATAATTTAACGTAATTATAACTTTACAGGAAGTGTTGGAGCCTTTGTTTTCCTACGGAAGAATCTCTTTTCTGTCTTCCTGTATCCATTAGCAGTTTGTTATCCTACTGCAGATGGCTTTGAAGGTCACGTGCCTTCCCATCTATGGATAAACAATGTGGTATTTCTTTTATTCAGCACTTGCATATTTGAATTTTTGCCAGGTTTTTGACAATTTCATCATAAAGTGACCTTTAACAGTGATATTTACATCAATTCTAATGACATCTTTGTTAGATGGATGTATTTGACAGCTCCTTCGGAAAGCAGGAGTTTTGCTATCCAGTCTGTGTAGCCTTTGCTCTATTTTCTGAGGCTAGATGACATCTCTGCCTGATTTGTGGGTAATGGTGATGGTGATGTACCACATAGTGCTGCATTTTCAGCAGGTTTCTTCCAAACCTGGTCTACTGCGTCACTGTAGGAACGTGCTGATAGGTTAATGATTCCCCAGAGATACAGGGCATCCAAAAGGCCTGTTATATTGGTTCAAGCTAGTGTGTATTTGCAGAGCTGTTTTGATTTGTGGCCTCTCATTATCTTCATACGTTGTGCCTGTGGTTATTGAGATCTTAGGAAATCAGACTTTACATTTTGGCTATCTGCATTTAACTGATGGCATGTGAAATTTTGCAGCTTAATTTATGTGAGCAAGGTTCTACCTTCTTTTCTATCTGCTCTTGCCTAACTTGCATGTCATTTCATTCCCATTGCAAAACCTTTCTCCTTGAAACTTTGATTTGTGGTTGGGCTCAAAATCTGAATCCTCTCTGCTGAGAAATGTGCTATTTCCTTTTACTTCACTTGTACTTCTCACCATTTCATTGTGCATTTTCCAATGGCCAGGACAGTTTGAAAACATGTCTAAATGAGGATGGCTAAGTAGTCATAAGAAAGAAAAGAAGAGGGAAGGTTTCTTCATCTTCCCCAGTGCTGGAAAGGCTGTCCTGCCCCCTGGTATGAGAGCTGGGCTCTGTGCTTGTTCGTGCTGTCTCTGATTCTGCAGCACATGTGTCATTCCTTTGTGTTGCATCCCAGCTTCAGCAGGAGGGATGGAGAGCAGCAACGTCTTGCTGAAGCTCCAGCTTTTGATAAGCTTTGACAGTTGCCTGTCATGCTGATCGTTAGTGGCTTCTAACTTTTTTGCTATTCTTATTCATACCCTCTTGCTCTTAACCCTTTGCTGTTCCTTTTCGAACCTTCTTGCAATCTTTGATCGTGTTGTGATTTGTGATGTAGTGATTGCACACAAATAGTAGAGATTGAACTGGTTAATTTAGGAATGAGTCACTCAGTGACCTTAAGGATCAGAAGGGAGAACTGTGAGGGCAGAAGAGAAAACAGCTCGTAGAATACCTAGCTTTATCTCCTGAAGGACTTGGGTTTGAATTCATGTTCCATGCAATCAAGGAACCCTATCATCATCTAAGCCAACCTTTTCAGCTAATTTAGTATTCTCTTACTATGGAAAGTGGCAACAGAGTGAAAACAGTCTTCAAATGGTTAACTGTGCTGCGCCAGAATTTAACTGTGTGTGTTATGTTTAAGCAGAAGACAGTTTCAAAAAGATGCAGCTTCCTGGGTGACAACTGTTGAAGCAGCTTTGTATATTGAAAGTGTGTAGTATCCAATTCTAAATCCCTGCTTTTGCTTCTGTCCTACAGGGAACACAGTGAGTAACCTGATTTTCATTCTACCTCCAATCTATGGTGCGATTCGGACCTATAAAGATGGCCTTGAAAAGCGGTATTTAGCTGCATATTTATGTCTTACAGGTACGTGTAAATGTTAATTTGTGCTTCTGGCTGCCTTTATAAGAAAAGAACAGTGAACAATATCCAAATATTAATAAACCAAGTAGTGGAATCCAAATACTGTGTGTGAAACTATAACAGCTCAACCACATTGAGGTTTATGTTTACAGGAAAATACTGTTTAGAATCGTAGAGTCATAGAATTGCTAAGGTTGGAAAAGACCTTAAAGATCATCGAGTCCAACCGCAACCAAGAGCATGAAATTAGGGTGTATTAAATAACTCTGTGAGGTTTTCATGCGAAAGGTCTCTTTTGTGGTGCTATTTTCAAAAGCTTAATGGCATATTAGTGTGCTTTTTGTTATTTTTAAATAGTATTTGTATTCCATAGAAACAGGCAAGATTTTAGAGGAATTGAAAGAGCATTCTTTCATGAGTTGGAATTGGCTTTCAATTCTTGTTTGGCCCCAACAACCTAACTGCTGTTGTATTTGAGAAGTTCTGCAGGGACGGAAGAGAAAATAAGAGACCTTGGTGTATCAGTGGACTTCACTGCAGTCTGTTTCTTCCTGTAATAACAAAATACAGAAAATAAACGTATTCCTTTAAGTTTTCAGTTATGTAGCTACTAATCGCATTCCTTCTGAGAAAAGATGTTAAGACCATTCAGACTTGGCAGTAGGGTCTCTAGAAGTGGATTTCACAAATCTGTTTGCTGTAGCTCCCTTCTCTGGGGAGGCTGACTTTCCCAGTCTTCTCAGTGCTAAGACGCCTGTTTATTGCAAATGTTACATTTAAAACTGGCTTGCATATGTATTTAGATAAACATTGTCAGAAAGCAGACAACCATATGCTAAGTGTATTTGTGATGCCAATGAAGCTGTTACATGCACAAGGTACAACTCAGGGTTTTTCAGCTACTTGGAGACCTAGTTCAGCTTTGCTAATATGTGTGAAATATAGGCAGCCGTGGAAGCTCCTGAGAACTTTCCAAATAGCCATATGGAGGTGTTCTAGAGTTTTGAGTAAAAACTGAGTGTTTTTTTGTCTCAGTTTAAATTACTTTGGTGGAAGGAGCTTCTGAAGGCCAGAGAGAAAACGAAAGTTTGTGTAAGCATTTGAATCATAGAATGACTTGGTTTGAAAGGGACCTTAGTGATCATTGAGTTTTAGCCACTGCCATGGGCTGGTTGCCCCCACCAGCTCAGGCTGCCCAGGGTTTCATCCAGCGTGGCCTTGAGCATCTTCAGGGATGGGGCCCCCACATCTCTCTGGGCAGCAGTGCCAGGGCCTTACCGCACTCCAAGTAAAGGATTTTTTCCTACCATCTAATCTAAATCTCCCCCATTTAAAACCATTCCTCCTTGTCCCATTGGTATCAGCGTAAGAAGTCAATTTCCTTCCTGTTTATAAGCTCCCTTCGTGTACTGGAAGGCCACACTAAAGTCTCCTCAAAGTCTTGTCTTCTCCAGGCTGAACAAGCCTAATTCCCTCAGCCTTTCTTCATAGGAGAGGTGCTTCAGCCCTCTGAGCACCTTCATAGCCCTGCTCAGGACCCACTCCTAACAGATCTGCATCCTCCTTGTGCTAGAGGCCCCAGACCTGGATGCAGTATTCCAGGTGGGCTGCCTCACAAGGGCAGAGAGGGATAATCCCCTCCCTCACCCTGCTGCTACCCCTCAGTTGATGCAGCCCAGGATACTGATGGCCTTCTTGGCTGCAGGCACACACTGCTGGCTAATATCTAGCTTTTCCTCTACCAACACCCTTAAGTCCTTCTCCACAGGGCTGCTCTCAGTGAGTTCTTTTCCCAGTCCGTACACATACCTGGGATTGCCTGGACCCAAGTGCAGCACCGTGCACTTAGCTTTGCTAAACCTTATTTGAATCCCACAGGTCCACATTTCAAGCCTGTCCAGGTCTCCCTGGGTGGCTTCCCTTCCTTCAGCTTTGCTAAAGTTGACTCTTCCCTTGTTTTTGAATCAAAGTATCCTGAAAGATTAGTTCCTTCTAAAAGATTCCTTCTAAACTGAAAAATGGTCAAACTGCATTGAGTCTCACTATTTGCTATATATTGTAGCTGCTTCATGATGGACAGATTGTGCCATTGTTTGACCAGAACGTCAGCATGTCACACCAAGACTGCTAGAGGGATTTCCAGCTCTGAACCGGCTTTTATCATATACCAGTTAATGTGGTAAAAGAGTCTGTCTTTGTTCATAATAAACACCATAGACTTCCATTTTCTTGCTGTTTCTGGTGTTCATGAAGGGGAACTCAGCCTGCATACTTGGCAGCATTGCTGCAGGGCAGTCCTGACTTCCAGCTGGGCTCATCTGTGACTGGGGAGAAGAAGTCTTTGAATGCTGTCTGCAGTGATAATGCTTGCATGACTCGACTTTCATTTCTTATGTTAGAACCTCACATTACAGGTCACTGTGTGTGACCCAGTATGTTTCTCTTCTGTTTTGTCTCCATTTCACTATTCATAATGCTGGGCTGTTTTGTAGCAGTTGGGAGATATGAAAGAACGTAGACAGCTTTATCACTTCTTGGTGGAAAAACAAGAGCAGAATCGTGTGGAATCACAAGCCTCTTAACATCTGTTCCTCTACAGAAGAAAAAAAGCAGCAAATGAGAAGAGAAACAGAATTTTAAATGCAGTTGAAATGTGCCAGGAACATTGGCATTCTATCTCCGCATGTGACTGAATGAAAAACATACTGACACAGAGAGAGTAGGTGTACAGAAATGTCTTTGTGTTAGAAAGTGCCAGAGAGCACATTTCCTGAAAATGGTTTTATTTATGAACAGATTTCATTCTGTCACTAATTTATCACAAATACAGACTTAATCCATAAAGGAGCATTGAATGTAACGCAGAAGTGCTGGTTTCACTTGAGGCTTCATTGAAAACACCACCAGTTAGGAGCTCTGCTGTCAATGGGTTGTTTTGTCAAAGTAGAAAGTCTTTCACAGTTCTGCTCTGAAGATATGGGGGTGGGAGGGGGCACTGTAGTTAGTTATGTTGAATCATTACTGATATTTTACAAGAAGCTAGTAGGCAGCTGTCAAAGCGGACGTTGAAATGAAATCTGTTAGCATTTGAGAATGTAAGTGTTGTTTCTAGACGTTATTTCGATCCAGATCAGCTGCTCCTTTTGGATGCTTCCAGACATTCAGCTGATTGTCAGGTCCTTTGTTTCACCACGCTGTGTTCAGTGCTTTACTTTATACCCTACAATTTCTGCTGCTGACATCTATTTCCTCTTTGAACCCAGTGCATGTTGAATTAGGGGAGGACTGTTCATTTCACATACGTGCTAAGATCCCAACTTGGCTCAACAAGAATGGGGATTTCTGAATAACTATTTAAATAAATTCCTTGTTCGTACTGGTGCCAAAACTGGGTTGCACTTTACAACAAGTGTTTTGAGATGCAGCACACTGTTCTCAGCCTTTGTTTCTGCTGCGCTTCAGCTCGAAGGGCATATTGTCAATGAACTCAATAGAAAAAGGATGAGATTTTTAGTGAGAACTATTTATCAGTCAGTCTAAAGTTACTGAGATTATTCTTAAGCAGTCGCTTTAGCATTTTGCTTCTCATCAAGCAGGTAGAAGAGATCAGAGTGTCATTACCTCGAAGCAGTTGGTTTTGGGTGGCTCATTTTGATGCTTTGGTTTTTTATTGGGTTTTACCCATGACATTTTCTCTTCTTACGGGGAAATGTGATTTCCAAATGTTTTATGTTCTAGACGGGTCTTGATTTAAATATATGTATTTCTTTTTCCACTGAAACTGCATCTGCAATAAGAGTTGTTAGAAGCCCTTCACCCCAAATTAATTCCCTTATTTTTATCTAAGAGCCACAGAGATGCTGCAGAGGCTGTGTTTGTAAATCAGATGTGCTTGGGAATGTTCCTGCATGCTGAAGCCAAGCAATGTGGAACGGTCTGTCTGTTTATCTCAGCCTCCAAAAGAGGGAGACTGCATACAAATATCCTATTGGGCACGAGCTTGGGGCTCTTCTGGCTGCTGGACTGTGCTGGGAACTGCTGGGGAAAAGTGCTAGTTGGAACAGGCCAGGCTCATGCCACAGACTGTTCTAACCATTCTCTAGCACAGACGCTTGCATTATGCTGTCTGGGAACTGGCCCAGCTGTGCTGGAGTTCTCTGGTAGAGCTGTACGGTGGGAGTAGGCAAGGTCACTCTTGTCTGAGGCGGAGGAGGGAAACCAGTACTGAGCGTAGAAAACAAAACAACTCCATAAAAATAATTGATTTAATTCTGCTTTTTCATCTTTCATTCTTTGACTGTTTGTGGTATGCTGTAGTTGGCCAGCTGAATTGCTCTTATAATGATGTTGTCTTTAGTGGAAGCTTTGATACCAAGTAAATATGTAAATACCTAAATAAAGATGTTAGCAGCTAGAGCTAAATTTCATCCCACCCTTTACAGTGTTCTTTATTTTAATTTAAATTCGTGCCACATCTAGGTGATCCTAATATGTTGCTTTTTCTGTAGATGTTAGGTTATGATTAAAGAATAATTCGTAATGCTGATGGATAGTCTTATATCAACATGAATTGCCACTGCTTATGTGACAGATCTAATTTTTCCTCAAACTATTGAAAAATTCATAGAATCATAGAATGTTCTGGGTTGAAAAAGACCACAATGATCATCTAGTTTCAACCCCCTGCTATGTGCAGGGTCGCCAGCCACCAGACCAGGCTGCCCAGAGCCACATCCAGCCTGGCCTTGAATGAACAAGAAACGGTGTGATCACTACACAGACACAGCAGTATTTTGATAACTGTTTCTAGAAATTAATTATAGTCCTGGGATTAATGACTTGCAACAGTGTTACCTGTGGCATTTGATGATACTGAATAGGAAAGATAATCTCGAAATAACTGCTTCTAATCATGTTCCAGGAGGAAGGGGAGGAGTGTGTTTAGTAACAAGCTGTTGAGATTTATAGCCTCAATAGCATTTAAAAAATGACAACAAACACAAACAAAAAAGAAACCTAATAACATATTTTGTTAATTTAAAACGAGTAGCAATTTGTTATGCAATGGTTTTGTTCATACTCGAAAATAATAGTTACAATTTTTAATGGATTGTATCATGAAGATACTGAAATCAGCATGACAGCCACAGTAATGGGTGGCACTGTTTTAATTACGATCTCAATGTGCTTTTTCTGCAGAGTGATTAATAGTTATAATCTATTCTGTATATGCAGAAATACAGCTGTGAGAATTTCTCATTAAAATCCCATGAAGTGGTTGCCTGTTGTTCAGAAAGAGTTTTCAAAAGCCAAGCAATGTAATCAGAAGTCCATTGTAAGTTACAGGGTGCGTATATATGGACTTGAAGAGTTTGGCAGTGCAGCTCTGTTACAGTTCTGTGTTTCGGTACAGCTTTGGTATTTCATTTTGTTGAGTATATATAATCACAATTCCAGGATAAAAGCATCTAAAGAAACATCTCCAGACGTGTCTATCAACTGCCTTGGGAAAACTGTATAAAAAGTGCTGTTTGTGTATGCCTCAGTGAAGCCAAGCTGGTGGGTGCAGAAAAGAAGGTTGTATTCTTGCAGCAAAGGCTGCACAGCAGCACTACCCAGTGTGCAAAATAGTTGGCTTTCTCTGAGGATGAGGTAAAGCTTCATTTCTTGAAGGAAGACAAGGCATCACATTAATGTAGTTACTCTTCCAAAATAAAAATGAGCTGGTGCTTAATGAGAGTATTTAATTATTCACATTCCAAAGCAGCGAATGACAGATTAAATACTCTATTGGCTTTGCTCTAAATAATGAAATCTAACTTACAAGAAACATTGTCCTTGTTTAACTGCTGAGAACTTGGTATAAGCAAAGCATACGTCTCATAAATTAAATTCTGAATTTACTTGTGAAATCATAGTATTTCGAATAAATAAAATGGATCATCTAGAAGGATTGCAGGAGGAAGCTAGGAGATGGTGCTCACATTTCACAGAATGAATGAATACTGATGGATTCTGATTGTGTACTTTGAATTTCTGATTCTGAGTTCTAGTAACAGTTGTGCCTCCAAAACTGGCCAAAAACTACTTGTCAAATTTACCTTTAAACTAGATGATAAGCAGAAATATTGCTGACTTTCAGGATAACCACATTAGAATGATGCTTTGCATTATAAGATTGACAAAGTGAAGTCTTAATGTTCTAAAAAGAAAGCTGCAGTAATGCTGTTCCATTCATTCTGGGTTCCCTTCACTCCTGATCTCAAGTGAAATCACACTAGATAGTAGGAGACAGGGAAACCTCCCTCCCCCCACAAAGAAAAAAATTGACAATATAAAGTGGGCAGCCATGGAAAACCGAGTTGTCCCCAAGGTAGGATGCTCATGGCTTTTTTTTTTTTCAGTAAGTTTTGCGTGTTTAAGTTAATGCACCCAAAATGTTTTCAGCATAGACTTGTATTCTAACCATGGCTTTGGTGTTTTCAGCTGTGGGATTGGGATCTTGGTGCTTCCACATGACCCTGAAGTATGAAATGCAAGTAAGTATTGATAAGACATTGTGACTCATTATGTTTCTCACTGTGTAGTCATACTGCCATTTCTTGACAAGATGAAACTTCTGTAACAGGAGTTAATGTACCTCAGATATGATCGTATGTGGGTCTTACTCCACCTGATGCTTTACACTAATAGATGTACATACTCCTAAAATAAGAGCTCTAATCGATTGCTTACTTTGTAGAAGACACTTTGTTGGGAAATTATACTATCTTCTTACTCACTGGTACTTTAAAATTTCTGCAGCTGTGTTTTAATAGCAAGCAATATAGCCTACTGTTATTCACTGTATCATCTTTTGTAGCTTAATGTCTGCTATTATATTTTCTATTGATCTGGATGTACTTGTAGCACAAATACTGCAGTCAGTGTCTGCTGAATAGTAGAGTCTCATTCTCAAGCAGAAGGTATTTAGCAATCAGGCACTGGGCATAAGGATTTGTCCTGGTATTACTCATTTTCTAAAGGGACATAAAGAGCTTTGTCCTGTTTTAGGTCTGAGAGAACAAAGGAAATTTGTCTTTATATCAAAGAATGAAATGAAATTCAGTTCAAAATTAAGAAACCTATGCTCTATGCTAGGAATCTGTGTTTACACAGATTCTATGTTGGTAGCCTGAACTTGAATCGTAGTCTACCAAAACAAAAGTGTGTGTCCTTTCAGACCATGTGAATGTTCTGTCTGGCCTCCAGGTGCCATCCCTCAAGAGTGCAGGTCTCTTGGATCCCATACTGTCTCTGCCAGCCTTGAGAGGGTGTAGTGGAGACCCTGAGCATCTGAGATAGCCTGTGCCTTGGCAACTGGATCAAGTCTTGAATCATAATGGGACCTGAGACTGTGTAGATAGACACCAAAAATCAGATGTCTTGAATTTGAACCAAATTACAGTCTGTAGTGATGCTTGCCTCTGTGATGCTCATTTTCAATTTTGTAGCATGTGCTGGAGATAAGTCACAGTGGAGCATTCTGTTGCCACCATACAAATATTTGCTGTTCTTTTTTTTTTTTGGCATGGAAAAAGTTTCTTTCTGGATCCATCACCCCACCCCCTGCCAACTAATAGCTAATACAAGTTAATCCCATCTCAGTGGGAAAACTTAAACCTTTTCATCTCTCTTCCCTCAGCTGCTTGTTTCTAACCAGACTTTCAGATCCCCTTTCATAGAATCATATATCCCACGTTTGAAGGGATCCATAAGGATCATCAAGTCCAACTCCTGGCTCCACATAGCTCCACCCAAAAATCAGAACATATGCTTTGGGGGCTTTGCCTAAATACTTCTTGAACTCTGGCAAGCTCAGTGTGATGACCACTGCCCTGGGGAGGCTGTTCCTGTGGCCTGTCACCCTCTCAACGAAGAACCTTTTCCTGATATCCAACCTGAACCTCCCCAATGGCAGTTTCATGATGTTCCCTTGGGCTCTCTTTCTTGCAGGTGAGCAAGGCCACACAAAAATGATCCAGGCTTTAAAAAAAAACTGGGTGGTTGTTTTTGTTTTTGTTTTTATTTTTAAATCCATGTGACTTTGCTGGTTATCATGTAGCTCTGGTGTTGCATCAGAACAACCAAGTGTCCTACAGACCATGGTGTATAAAGGGCGAACGGAAGCAGAGTAGAGGGGAGCAGCAATGGCTTGCATCATTTTTCCCACTGGAATAAAAGGCTTTATGTGAGATAAAGTACACTTATTATTTTGGCAGCCAAGCTAAATCTGCAAGTGGCCCATAATACTCTGCTTACTAAGCGATGAATCACCATAAAAGAAACATTTCGACTAGTAAATAGTCTTTTCTTGTTCAATTTTTCTCTTGTTATGATTCAAAGTCAGCACTGGACAGCTGTTTGAAGAGAATTTCTTGACATTTGTTTCAATCTTAATACTGTAAATGGTCAATTCACATGCTTTAATTAAGGGAAACGTGAAAGCTTTGCTCTCAAAAGCAGTTCCTGAGAGGTTTTTTTTTCTGAAGCAACCACTTTTTGATTTTTATTTGCTCAACCATGGTTTGCGGGCTCCAAAATACTTCTTTAACCAGCTAAATCAGCTCACAAAGTTCCCTTCTATACATGTTCCTTCAGTGTTCAGGTATCTTGTCACAGCATTTTGGGAAGGATGAATTTCTTTTGAGACAGAAGCCACTGTCTTCTGCAGGCAAATCCTAAGTAGGATCTTTTGAGAGTCTCTTTGCTGTTATTGTTTTGTCCCTGAAAAGCAGCCAGCATATGAACTTTGGACTACACACAGCTGTCCAAATGTGCAAGTATTTTCTAAATTGTATTTCTCATTCTTTTTACCCTCTTTTTATGAGTCCTTGAATCACTCATGCTCTTAACAAACTATGAATGAATTAATCCTGCAGAAAATTCTTTTCAGGCTTGGTGAAAGAATCACTGAACTTGTAATTAACAGTAACTACTATTATCAACTAGAATTTAGCTACTGCTTCTTTCTTTTTCTCCCTAAGACATCACAACAATGATGAACTCATCTGGTGGCAAAGTTGGCTTCATCTGCCCACTGTTCCTAATGCCTTCTTTGTGCTACCTACTGCAATCCCCGGCCCTATAATTCAGGGATTAAAACCTTCTTCCTGCAGTCTCAGCTGTGTGCTGGGTCACCTATTGGAAGTGACTTTCCATGGGTCAGACAAACATGGCTGCTGGCTCGAGAGGCACCGGCAGTACGTTTGAAGAAGAGCAAGACTTGCCATTTCAGTGACTTAGATCTGTTTAGCTGTATTGTGAAATATTCCTGAAGTTTCTGTGACCAAACCCAAGGAAAGCTTTATAGTTCATGCCTTGGAGAATTCATCTTCAGTAAAGAACTAGCTCGCTTTTTCCAATCTAAATATTCAGTACTAAAAGAAGCTTTTTGCCTTTGCAATTCAACCAGTGCTCCCAAATGGAGGAGAATCAGGTTGGCCATACAGAAAAACAAGATTGTGAACTAGCTAACTATCCTTTACCAGTAATGGGAAGGGAGTTTCTGTACAAACATGGCCATCGACGACTTCCAGCGTGGTGGAGGAAATAGATCAAAACGGCTTTGCATCTGGTTCTTGTTTTTCTTAGGAAAAAGTCCATTGTGTTGTGGGAGTAACAGTTCTAAGGTGGCGCAGTGTTAGCGTTTGATCCACGATCAGAAGCAGTAGACCTTCACTGATGCATTCGCTTGCTTTTGCATTTTCCTGATTTTTCAGTCCTTCACTGGGAAATCAGTTAACTGTGTTACGAGCAGAAATGTGGTGGTGTTCTTTGAGAACAATTTTAGGATAGAATAATGCAATGAAGTTGTGTGTTTCTTTCTTTTTGTTTTCCCCTCTTGGATAAATGCTTCACAATTCAGAGTGTATGTGTACCTGTTATTGAGAAATCGCCTGCAACTGTTTTAATTCCCTCGAAATTGAGGTGGAGAAATAACACTGATCTCTAAAATAATAAAAAATATTTAAAGTAAGACATTATTTGGCTGTCACAATATGAAAAACAAGCCCTCAAATCAGCAGAAAAAGCCATCTCAGAATTAAAACAGTGTCAGAAATTACCAAAATTAGGAAGTAAACATTTGAGCGTATTTCAGGGTGCTTCGTAATGGCCTCAAGATTTATTTTACATGCTGAAACAATTATATCATTACAGTTTGTTGAAGCTTGTATAGGAGCAGCTTGTATAGAATGTATTATAGAAGCTTGTGTAGAATGCTACTGCATCAAGCAGGATCCAAGTGATGTGGTCATAATGTAATGTAATATTCCAAAGATCCAGTGTAATTAGCTTATTAATATAGTAACATTTCAGTAGTCGAATAGGAGTTGATACTGCCTCATACTGAAGTTCATTTGAGAAGGGGAAATCGAAATGATGTAAAAGTCCTATTTTCTTAAGTCTTCTGTCTCCTTAATTAACTTACACAAGTTAAAAGCAGTTTACATGTTTTGATGTCTCTGCTTTTTGTAGCTGTTGGATGAACTGCCAATGATATACAGTTGTTGTGTGTTTGTCTACTGCCTGTAAGTATTTGTTAAATGTTTTTTTTTTTCCTGAATATTTTTGAAATAGTAGATTTTATAATATGGCATATGTGGAGCTCAACAGAGAGGCTGACATTGAGGCTTTCAATGAGATCTCAATTTTGCCAATAGTACAACATTGTGATTGGCCATTAGAGCACCAAGTTGACTTAAATCCTTGTTTTTGCTACTTTAGAGATGTCTTCCTAGTGTTTAGCAGGAAAACATTAAAGAGTTGCACTGCATCCAACCAGAGCTGTGGCACTTGGTATGTAAACAGCTGACATAAGAAAATCACTTCAGCAGTACCGATGAAATTATCAGCGTGGCAATTAATTGCAGCCATGTTTTTATGACATGGTCTGGCTTTACAGATTTCAGTTTTCTGGTTAAACCTGCTTTCCACTCATCTAGAAAAGTAAAGCAAAAAAAAGGCATGAAGTGCAAATTTTGTGAAGAATGTCCTGGAACATGCATGACAGCTTAATGCTGTGCCAAGATGGTTTGTGCTGTTTAATTTCAGGAATAGTGTGGCATTTAGTAGAGATACAGTAAGTTATTTTTCTTGCCTGTTGCTGCAAGGCCTGGATGGAATAACGGTTTGTTCCATTGCTTGGAAAATCTAAATGATTAACAGGACCCATTGCAGGCAGAAATTAATTGTCTTGTTGCTTTTGAACGTGTGATCAAATATTCAACTTGCAAACTGGATATCTTTTTTGTAAAGGGTACAAGTAGCTTGCAGTGGAGATGGGCTGAGATAGAACTAAATATGCATCTTGTGGAAATTACCATCAGTTTGTGATTCATACATTAGTATGATTTGTACAGACTGAGGAGCAGAATAATAATGTCTCTGTTACAGTTTTCCATTGTAGCTCCCTGTCTCCTTGAAATTGCCTTTGCATTCATTTTGTCTGATTTGAGTGTGATTGGAGAAAGGATAAGAAGAGGCTTTAGAAAGCCAATTGAAAAAATAATCACGCTCATTTTGTGCAGTGGTTGCTGTCGTCTTCAAAAGCACTGAACTCTGTTACTGCACATCCAGCTCTAACAAGACTCTACGTTTGGTTGGTAGTAATTAAAATGCTGTGAAGAACGAGCTAATGCTTGGTTCAGGAGGCCTTTAATAATCGTTCTGGTTTTCTTGGAGGTAGTTGGGGTGGTTCTGCATGGGATTCTCCCTCACCTCATCATTCAAACCCAGTGGCTCTCAGGCCATGCAATTACTTTGGCAGTGCATTTTGCAGTGTAACATATTGTGCTGCCTCATAGATTATATTTCAGATATTTCTACACTTTTTTTTTTTTTTTTTTTTAATCCATGCTGGTATCTTTCCAAAAGCTTATGAACTGAAGAGTTTGCTGTTTTGTAAGGTGGATCCTTTCCCACACTGACTTTAGCTATTACAGACGTAATGCTTTGGGGCACTTGCATTGCATTTTAAACTCATTTCTGATTTGTCACCCATCACCCCTTAAGCACCTTTGAAAAATGTTTATGCTTTCTCAATTTGTTCCACTGATTGGTTTATTTTCAGTACATGTATAAGCTTACTGTTGGGTTTTTTGCTTGTTTGTTTTTGAAAAATACATCGTTTGTGTGGTGACAAATGTTATCTCTCTCCTTTATGTTCTGTTCCAGGTACGAATGTTTCAAGTACAAGAACACAGTCAATTATCCAATGCTTTTCATTTTAATAACATACAGCTTCATAGTCAGCATAGTAAGTAACTTTTTCTGATACCTCTTTTTCACCTGCATGTTCGCAGCCTCCTGTCCCACAGCAATCCTGAGTCACTCCCACTATCAGTGAAGAATGACTGTTGTGGGAAAATTACATACTGGCCTTAGTAAACTGAAACCTCTCTCTCTAAGCTACTATACAGAATAAACGAAGAGGAAACAACGCAGTAATCCAATTGCTAGAATAAGAATGTGACAAAAACAATCCTTTGAGGACTGAGGAGTCCTTTTACAGGGCTGAAGCACCTCCCCTTTGAAGACAGGCTGAGGGAGCTGGGCTCGTTCAGCATGGAGAAAAGAAGGCTGTGGGGTGACCTCACTGCAGCCTTTCAGTACCCCAAGGGAGCCTACAAACAGGAGGGGAATCAACTCTTTGGAAGGGTTGATAACTGCAGGACAAGGGGAAATGGTTTGAAGTTGGGGGAGGAAAGATTTAGGCTGGATGTCAGGGTGAAATTCTTTACAGAGGGAGTGGTGAGGTGCTGGAACAGCTGCCCAGAGAGGCTGTGGATGCCCCGTCCATCCCTGGAGTTCTTCAAGGCCAGGTTGGATGGGGCCCTGGGCAGCCTGGTGTAGTATTAAACATGGAGGTTTGTGGCTCTGCCTGTGGCAGGGGAGGTTGGAGCTTCATGATCTTTGAGGTCCCTTCCAACCCTGGCCATTTTATGATTCTATGATTCCTTTTAGGTCCCTGAGGAAAGCTCTTTGACAAAAGTGGCAATAATCCTGTTTATCAGGCTGCAAGAAGTGAACTGTAATGGACTGTTGTATTGAGGGGTGTTTTGAAACAACAGCCCAAATAGAAAAGAGCATTGCTGATTAAGAAATGAGATTCAACATGGTTTCGATTCTTCTAACTTCATTCCCTTCTCAATGCAGACAGCTACCTGCTCGAACAAAATGACTTTTGCACAGGCTGTCAGCCACAGATGGAATCTCTTCCTTTATTTTTGATAAAGGTTGTTGTATTGAAATAGTGATGCAGGTTTTTTTCCTTTAAAAGACTTCTCTTTTACACCTCCTAAGCTTTCTTTTCTTTACACTTGTGGCAAGTTATGCCTAGGGCACGTTGCCTTTCTGTCTCCAAAAACAGAGCATAAATGAACTGTGTGACCAACGTGTCTGTTAACTACTGGCTTTTGGTAAAAAGAACAGGAATATTATTGTCAAAAACATTTGTAATAGCAAATCAAAGCAAAGTACATCATCTTCTTGCAATGCTTATCCGCAATGTGCCTGGCAATTTCTGTATTTTAATTGTTTTTGTGTTATAAGTCTGTTAAATGAGAGGAGGTCTTAGATGTTAATATCTCTATTTGTGCTTCCAAATGTTCCAAAATAACTCCACAGTTTAAAATGGATTGAAGAAACCCCAGATTTTGCCAGACGAAACTTCAAATGTTTAATCAGCTTTAATGGTATATGGGTAGGCCCTCGTTTTTATTCTAACAAACAAGCCTTGGCTGTTTAATCAATAATTTAAATCAGTAATGTTATGGTTGTTCTCTGTTGCAACTTATATATCTCTTTTTAATCTTTGCAGGTTTACTTAAAATTGAAACAGCCTGTGTTCCATCAGGTAAGCCTTGCTCTGTTGGAGAAGCTGGTTTTGCTTAAACCATGTTATTTTAGTGGAATGTCATGTAGGGTGCTACAGCTGGAAGGAAGAATGGAGGGTAAACACCATTTGCTTTTTACATAGTCTTTAGGCATCACTGCTGCCTGTCCCATTGCCATCCTGTTTCTTGATGACCTGAAAAACTGGTAGGTTTGATACGTGTTGTTTCAGTATTTGACCTAGTAGCCTACATGTTTCTTCATCAGTGTAATAAACGTAACAAGAGGAAGGCCTTAATGAGTCCTGATCTGCTTTAGTCCATTACTGGCTGCTGTGAAACTGCAACATGGCATAGGCAGTTTAGCCCCATGGTCTTTTCTTCCTTTTTCAATATCAACTTTCTTTTTTTAACTATTCAATTTTAATTTGTATAAATTCAAGCTGTATTTAAATGGAGAATATTTACAGGGCTATGCAGTGACCTTGTTGCTATTGATTCTGTCCTGTCTGCTATTGATGGGCTGAGAGAGCTGGTGCCCTGCAGCCTGGAGAAGAGAAGGCTCCAAGGAAACCTTATAGCAGCTTTCCAGAACCTGAAGGGGCCTACAGGAAAGCTGGGGAGGAACTTTTTATAAGGCCAGGTAGCAGCAAGATGAGGGAAAATGATTTTAAACTGGAAGAGGGTAGATGTAGCATAGATATTAGGAAGAAATTCTTTACTGTGAGGGTGGTGAGACACTGGCACAGGTTGCCCAGTGAGGTTGTGGATGTCCTCTCCCTCGAAGCACTCAAGGCCAGGCTGGATGGGGCTGTGAGCAACCTGATCTGGAGGGAGATATCCCTGCATATAGCAGGGGGTTGGAACTAGATGATCTTCAAGGTCCCTTAGAACCCAAACCATTCTGTGATTCTATGACTCTCTGGTTGTACAGACTTAGTAAAACATTTGGTACAGGCTCTTTTGTTGCTACACTGTCCAAAATTATTAAAGTGCATCTGCTGGTGTCAGGTTAGGACATGCATCTCTTGGCCATTCAAAGGACTTTAGAAGTAGTGCTTGCTTGTCTATGCCTTGTGTAGCTTTCCTTCTTTTATGACTTTTTTTTTTTATTAAGGATAACAGCAGAAAAATTGCCGAGCAAAATCACGGAGCTCTTTGTGGGATAGAGCTTTAAAGCCTTAATTTCAGAAATTGGTAGTGCTGTCACTTGTCAAATGGTGCGTGCTTCATCAGCAGTCATAAAAATGATGCATGCTTCCTGTTGCTGGATTAGTAAAGTGCTGGAGAATAAAGTAAATTCTCAATTGCTCCAAATGATCTGTCTTGGAAAGAGGAATTGTTAACACTACCTGTAGATAAAAAAAAAGACTTGCAGGTGTTTTTTACCCTGTTTATTAAACTCCATTTTACCATCCTGGTTTTCTTTTTGTCAGGAAGATATTAGGCAGGGTGAAAATGGCAGTTTCTGATACTTTTACTGAGCTGACTGTAACTAGCTTTGAATGAAGAGATTTTAAATATATATATTTTTTTACAATAGCAGAATCTACTACTGATGTTGGACTGTTTTATTTCTCTAATTTCCTACTCAACCTACATTTACTGCAATAAGTATATCACAGCTTCATTGTAGCTCAGTTTGGAGTGTTCACTTAGATATAGTTCCATATGACAGATATTAAGATAAATATTATGACTTGTCTGGAAAGAGGAACAGGGAAACTTTAACTTGCTGCCCCAAAGCACTAATTTTTTGCAACTGGTTTCTGTTTGGTTCTGTGTATGAATTCCCTGTAATAACTTATACGTGAAGAATCAATGTAGAAAAGATTTAGGCCAGTATAAGTGCTGAACTTCTATAACTCTTTCCAAATTGATTTTTATGCAGAACATACAGTTATGGCCAAATACCAAAGTCTGAAGTACTGCAGACATTTTTTTTCATAATCTGTGCCAAATATGTTGTAAATCTGGAGGAAACATTACTCTGACTCACAGCTAAGCAAGGTTATTTTCTTAATTCTTGTCCTCTGCATAATTACAGTAGGTATTTTCCAGCTGAATGAGTTGTATAGTCTTGAAGGTTAAGTATTAAATTTGTTTGTACCTCATATTGTAGCCTATATTCTCAGTCCCAAGCTGTATGAGAGAGCAGCATTAGGACTTAAAACAGCATTTGATTCCTCTATTTGTGGTCATCATCATTTGCCAACCTTGCAGAAATGAGAATAATCCCGTGGACGCCTTGGTATTGTTTATTGTTGCGGTGTGTTTTTTCCTCTAAATGAAGAGCAACAGGACTCTTGGAAAGGGCAGATAATAGCAGAGCAAGGGGAAATGGTTTTAAGCTGAAGAAGAGAAGATTTAGGTTGGATATCAGGGGGAAGCTCTTTACTCAGAGTTGAGAGTGGTGAGGTGCTGGAACAGCTGCCCACAGAGGCTGTGGATGCTTCATCCATCCTTGGAGGTGTTCAAGGCCAGGTTGGATGGGGCCCTGGGCTGCTATGAAATGTGGAGGTTGGTGGCCCTGCCTGCGGCGGGAGCTTCATGATCCTTGAGGTCCCTTTCAACCCAAGCCATTCTGTAATCCTCTGAAGAATGGGAGAGGATTCCATTATATTCAGTTGACAGGATCCAAGCTTCAGTTCTCAGTGAATTCCTTTCCGCTTTACTTCCCAACTTGTGCTCATGAATTGCATATTGCCAACAGGGCATGAAGGGAATTCAGTTTGTTTCTCATGGTACCGTGGCACTAGAGACCAACTTCTTATTCTCCATTCAGATACTACAGGTGTGCAAAGGTCTCAATGATTCAGCCATGGAAGGAATGAGATGTGCATTTTAGTTAGCTGGGTACTACACATCATTAGAAGGAGAGAACACTTAAAAACTGATCTGTAGGCTTCTTTTCTTTTTTTCTGTTTCATCAATTAATCAAACAAGATAGCACTAGTCTTTACAGGCTTGTATTGTTCTGCTTATATCAAAATTTCTACGGCTAAAGCATTGTTTTACCTAATTTACATGCTAAACAGTCACAGGTCCCAGTTCTATAGCTGTTCTGAAGCCAGCATCATTGACCTCTCCTCTCCCAGCCAGCACACCGATTTACTGTCTGATGGGGAAATGAACAGGTTAAAACTGTTCAGAGTTAGCTTTAAATCAGATTAGCTGCTTATCCCTGCTGCGTGCTTGTACCACGTGTATATTTGTGGTTATGGAAGGAAAGAGATGAAGGAAGATTGGTTGCAGGCATGGAATTGTCTACAGACAAGTTAAAGGCAACCCTTTAAGCAGAAAAAATGCCCTGAACAGTTAAATTTTTAGACTTATGTATCACTGGTGGCCTTCTAGTATGTTATGGCCTAGCAAGCTATCATCTACAAAGCATTTTCCATCCAGATTTATCTACTTGCTCCATGTGGGATGCTGGCTGTACAACTGAAGGGCTCGAAATCTTCATTCAGTAAGTGGGCCAAGCTACATGAATAATGAAATAAATGTAAAATCCTTTATTATTTGCACAGTCATCTGCTGCAGGAGTTTGAAGCAAAATTTCTAACAGAGTTAGTTAAAAGGTAAACTGAAAATTAGATGAAGCCTAACCTGACAGCTTTTTTTTGACAGCTGTTTTTTCCACATTAGGAAACACAGTTTAAAAATCTTTTGTATAGACATTACAAAAGTGTTGATATGTTCTCCCATGAATAACAGAGCAAGCTGGAGAAGGAGATCAGTGTGAGAATTGCAAATATGGTAAGGGAGTGAGTAGTGCAAAATGACTAAGGGAGATGATGAAAGCCAGACTTGGTCTGGACTTTGTCAGATTGGTTATGGGAGTGTTTTTATTTAATGACCTGTAGCAGGAAAAGAGTCACATCCTGATGGTATTTATGATGATACAGATCTCAGAGACATCACTAAGTACAGAGGAGGATGAAGAGTGAACTGGGAGACCTGGAGGACTAACACTGCTAAAGAGGGAGTGGGATCTGAAATGACTCTGAATGGAAGAACTGATGGGCACATACCAGCTACTGTTGTCTTAAGCTGTGCACAGATCACTCAAGGAGAAGAGAGCCTGGATGTGTTTGCTGATCACGGCATAATAATATGACCTGTGAATTTTCTGCAGCAATGATAGAAGTAAACCATGTGTACTGGATTTTCAAGTTAAGGTGATTTTAGATAGAGGGAGTGAGCGTGAGAGGAAAAGATATTTCATTTGCTTAAATGAATAAAATTATCTTCAGTGGTATTTTAAGCATACAAATGGAAAGAAGAAAGAAGAATAACTTAGGCTAATGTGAAACTTGAGATGGGAGCCTGAAACTGAATGAAGAGTGTGTTGTGGCACAGCATAACACATTTGGACTTACAGGTTCCCATTTTTTTAGGGAATATCTGTGGGCAACACACAGAGTCCTGCAGCTCTCCAGAGTCCTTCCTGCTAAGGCAGAAGCCAGTTGTAGCCTTTTGCCTTAATGATATTGTACCTCACAGTGTTTTCCTGCTTTCTACATGCTTAGGTTGCCAAGCAATCTGTTAAAAATGACCTTTTCAGAGCGTATTTTCACCACAGAGCTTTTCATACTCAGGCACTGTCCTGCTAAAGAACAAGTATAAAATGAATTGTGTGAAATTTTACTCTTAAGTTACATGGCCTCACTTCTAGAAAACAAGTACAGCTTTCACTCTGGCAAGTACCTGAACATAACAATAGCTTAGGGAGTGTGGAAAGATGTTCAGAATCTACAAAGGATGAGCTCTATGAGTCATTGAAGAGGAAACCAAGAAAAACTGCTGCAAACCGTGTCCCAGGAGCTCTGGAAGGCTGCTCAGCACCATGCAGCAGCAGTAACTTGCATGTCACGTTGATGTAATTAATACCAAACCTGGTGAATCTGGTTTGGCTCAGTAACGAGCTGTTGGTGCCACATGTAGTGCTGAGCTGCGATAAGACTGTTCTCAGATACTCAGTGTTACTGTAGGAGTTGCCTTTCCTTTTTACCTCTGCTCAGATGTCTTTTCTAGAAATGCATGAATACATAGAAGTCTGGTGCCTTTGCTGTAAATCTCAAATACGGTTTCTAGCTTCAAGTAATATTTCTTGATAGGTGGTTGGGATGTTGATAGGTAAGTAGTGCCATGATCCCCAAATCTGCAAATGTGATTCCCAAAGGATGCACAAATATTTGAGGCTGATGAATTTGTTAGCAGAGAATGGACTGGAGGTTAGGAGCAGAAGAAATAGAAGTGGAAGTAACAGGTTTTCTGTACTAGAAAGTAGATGAAGAACCAGTTTTATACATTTCCCCTGGTGTGGAGGACAAAGCTTGTTTCTGATGTACACAAGAGCAAATCTGTTTGATTTGTTAAACTCTACATCATCTCAGAAACACTGCTGAATACTGAGTGCTGGAATGCTTGGGTCCCATTCGTAAATGAGAAGCGTGCTCTTCATTGTATGTCCTTTTCACCAGGTAATGCTCAGTATGAAGAAGACTTTGAGTTTTTCCCCATCAGAAAGACGGGTGTGGAAGCTGAAATAATCATATCATAGAATCATAGAATGGCCCATGTTGAGAAGGACCACAGTGCTCATCCAGTTCCAACCCCCCTGCTATGTGCAGGGTCACCAACCAGCAGACCAGGCTGCCCAGAGCCACATGCAGCCTGGCCTTGAATGCCTGCAGGGATGGGGCATCCACAGCCTCCTTGGGCAACCTGTTCCAGTAGAGGGGAAACTGTAAAGGGATAACAAAAGAAAAGGTTCTACTGCTTTCTCTTGTTTAAATTGTAGTGAGGTGTTCTTTTGCTTACAATTTAATGGCAGTGTAAGGCAGACTTGCACAAAGCTTGCTTGGGTGTTCCAGTGTCACTGAAGTGATACATTAAAGAACAACAAAAAAAAGGGAACTGAAGGAATTGAGAAATTTGAATAGACTTGAATTACAGTAGATATTTTTTTATTTTATTTTGTACTGTATCCCTTGGGTGGGCAGATAATACCTGAGATACTTTTTTGGCATATTTAAAATAGTAAATCCATGGGTGGGAGAGGAATAAAAGTAAACACTGCTCCCAAAAGTAGAAACTAATTTATGCTGCACTGTTTATAGATACCTAGTAAGCAAAAGCTGTCATAAGACGTGCATATCGTAGCAACACCTCCTGGATGTTTGTCTGTGGTGTGAAGAGAAGGATTGGAGCACACAGAGCAGAACGCTGTTGTTCCAGTCTTTCATGGGCTTTTAAGCATGAATGTTGTGTTTTACTGCTTACAACCTATTTGTGTGGGAGAGTGCAAAAGGAAAGAAATTGTAGTGTCAGCTGTGCGCAGATTTTCTTTATACTCATTGCAAGGTTCCTTTTTTCCTTCCTACATTAAGCCTGTCCCCTTCTACAAGCGTTTAAGAGATACGGAGCCACTGGCTCTACACTTTTCAGAGCTTTCCCTTTTACCTGCTTTTAGGAGCTGCAAAGATAGTGTTTATAGCCAGTGTTTTACATTGGCTTTAGGCTGGCTCTAAACTGTGTTTCTGTGGACTTAATCTAGCACTGTTTATTGCTTTCTTGTACGAAGGAACTGAGAGAAATTACATAGAAAAAGCTTGGAGGTCATTCAGCTGGACTAGATGATCTTTTCCAGCCTTAATGATTATGATTCTCTTAAGCAGATTGGTAAAAGTCTCTCACTTCACATGTTATTTTTTCTGTAACCATGCTGCAGAACTGTGTTTTGTCAGTGCAGATTGTAGATGAGAACCACAAGGAAATGAGGTCAGGCCAAGGAGCCTTCCCAGGAGCTGCTTCTTCTCTCTTAGAATAAATTACTGGATTTGGTTAGGAAAGCAAAAGCGCTTTGAAGTGGGTAAGATGCTATTCAAGAGCACTGTGCTATTGTAGCTTGGAAAGCAAATGGGATCCTGGGCTCCATCAGGAGAGGGGTGGCCAGCAGGGACAGGGAGGTGAACGTCCTCCTCTACTCTGCTCTTGTGAGGCCCCATCTGCAGCACTGTGCCCAGATCTGGAGCCCCCAGTACAAGAGAGACAGGGAGCTGTTGGAGAGGGTCAAGAGAAGGGCCACAAAGATGATCAGGGGACTGGAGCACCGCCCCTATGAAGACAGGCTGAGGGAGCTGGGCTCGTTCAGTCTGGAGAAAAGAAGGCTGTGGGGTGACCTCATTGCAGCCTTTCAGTACCCCAAGGGAGCCTACAAACAGGAGGGGAACCAACTCTTTGGAAGGGTTGATAACAGCAGGACAAGGGGAAATGGTTTGAAGTTGGGGGAGGGAAGATTTAGGCTGGATGTCAGGGGGAAATTCTTTACAGAGAGTGGTGAGGTGCTGGAACAGCTGCCCAGAGAGGCTGTGGATGCCCCGTCCATCCCTGGAGGTGTTCAAGGCCGGATTGGATGGGGCCCTGGGCAGCCTGGTCTAGTATTAAATGTGGAGGTTGGTGGCCCTGCATGTGGCTCAGGGGTTGGAGCTTCATGATCTTTGAGGTCCCTTCCAACCCTGGCCATTCTGTGATTTAACTGTATTTGTATTTGTCATTGTGATGGAGAGGCAAACTCCTAGCAATGGGGAATTGCAGCAGCGCATGGAGCACTCAGCAGTGAGCAGTCCCAACACCACGTCCCCTTTCCAACTTCAGATGGCACTGATCAGCACTCAATACCAGGGCCATATCTAGCAGATTCTCTGATTTATGTGCTGCACTCCAACAGGGGAATTAGTTTACAGTTTTGTGTAAAAGTACAAGCCAGAACAAATTAGCTTTTCCAAATAGTTTTGCTTTGTTTACAGAGCAGTATGCACGTAGCAATAGTGTAGTTACTGAATTTATCTCATGCTGAATCCAAATAGAGAGCTGCTGAGCTGAATGGCTTTACATAGTCAATATTGGAACTTCTGTCTGTTGTCAAACACAAAGAATCCATTGTCTGTCGTGTTCTGAATGTATGCACTGATAACACAGTATGTGCTACTAACCTCATCATTAAAGCTAAAGTGAGTTTGGAAGGTGGTCTTTATGGATTTCTGAAGGGTAGGTTTTATTAAATGCTGTTACAGCAGTCTGTTTTGTGTCAGGTGAATGGCTGCGTGCATATGCTTGTGGGATATTAATAGTTGAATGCTCCAGTTATGGCAGAGCCTTGAAGACAGTGTAGTCTAAAAGAAGGAAAGTGGTGAGGTTGACTGAATGTGGTGAAGTCGCTGGTATGTAAACCAACTGTTCTGTTAGGTTTAGTGGGTTTTTATCACAGTAAAGTGATGCCACTGGTGTCTGAAAATCCTCTGTGCTGCATTGCTCTGCACCACTGCTCAGGCGTGGCACACTCCATTGCTTCACTTTGTTAATCCATATTGTCTTGGAGGTGGTATCATGTGAATCCTGAGGCTGTGGAGAAAGAAACGGAGAGTGATTCGAAGATCGTGAGGCACGAAAGAAATGAGTACTTTGACCTTTTATTTGTCAGTCCATTACATTCAGCTTCATTGAGCTTACAGTGAGACAGATGTTGCTCATGGGACTTCTCAGAGCATGCAGCCTTTTCTCTGTATGTGTAGAATGAATCCTAGCAATTTGGGAATAGATGATTTCAAATGCTCCCTGGAAAGTTTTTTTCATGCTGGTGCTCAGTGTGGGCATAGTGCATCGACTCTTGAAGTGTTTGCCTTCAGAAAAAATATTAAACGTATGTGAAGGAAGTATAAATTTCAAGTGTGTTTTCAACTGATGCTTATGCAAGCAGGGGTTAAAATTTACAGTTACAGAAGAAGTAATGGGAGTGAGTAACTGTTTTGAAGCCAAGGTGTTTACTGAGTGCCATCTAGTGTTTGCTTTCTAATTCAAAGAAACGAAACAGCAGCTTTCCACAACTGACTTTTCCCATAATTGCATACACAGTGTGATTATAACTTTGTTTCTATTTGTCTATTCTATAGGCATTCTCTTTGTGTTGACCCAAAGAGAAATTTAGCAGGGATTCTATTTTCTTCAAGCTAAGAAATAACAGTCAAGATGCAAACAGTTTTATTCATTTAGTCTTTTATAAAGTCTCTTGAATGCCACTGCTGATCTTTATCTCTGCTTTTATTTACAGATCATGTATGGAACACTAGTTTCTATTATAGTTCTGCGATCTGTTTATATAGTATTATGGTAAGTGTTATTACATACTACTAGTAACTCAACAGTATAAGATACATCTTAGCATGTGTATCTTTTCTGGTGGTCATAACATGGGAAATGAGTGGTGGCAGAATCTCTTTAACAAGGTACACAGTGCTAATTCACAGTGCTCTGGTTGAAAGAGAATGCCCCACTTCCTTGCATTTTCTTGAAGCCAACAAGTTATCATCAAAACTTGGTTTTTAGTTCCGTATGTAACTGTTCGGGAACACGAGGAAAAACATAACAAAAGCTGTGAATTTAAAGTGAATATGCTGAATCACCTTTCAATTGCAATTTCAGTTAATTTGGTTTGACTTTCCCCAAGAAATTTCCACAAACCAAGCATAAATGTTTGCAGGCTTCTGTTAAGCAAAAAACACTTAAGATGGATTGCGTGTTGCTTGCAGCTATAGAAACAACAGTTTAAAGATACTTTTCAAACCCATGAACATGGAAATTTTAATCATAGCATAGAGATCTTAAGTGATACTGCCTCTATTCACATCCAAGGGGAATCAAGTTCGAATCGATCTAATTTTATTCTTGTACAAGGATTCAGCACAGCTCTAAGCATTTAGATTAAATCTCTCCCTGTGTAGATAAGCTCTTGGGTCTGCTGACTTCTCAGTTCTGCAAATTCCACTCTTGTGCACGCTCGTTATTTCTGAAACATTGCTATTATGGCACTACCAATAATGCCACCATCCTTCTAAGATTTCATCCAATGTTTTCCACCTGCAAAGTTAATCTCTGAAGTTCTGCCTACTTTTTCTCTTTGGTTTTAGAAGTTTTGGAATATATTTTCTTAATTGACTAGATCACTTCATTGCAACACTACAAAGACTGACTTCCCTTTTCAACTATACTGATGCAAACTGTGGTTAGAAAGTTGAAAAAGGGAAAGAAGCTTTGCTGTCCTTACAGTGCCCTTTCTCTTTGAGAGAAGCCAGCCCTGAGTATACTTTCAGGTTTACTTCCTCTCCGCGTTGCTAAAATGCATTTCTGTCTTTCTCTTTGTAATTCTAGCAGTTGTTCAGGCCTGTTCTATTAGATTGCTGTTTCTGCTTTACTGTTTTATTTCTTTAATATGTAGTAACATCACACTTACGTTTTGTATAACTTCAGTTTACCCATGCACTGCTCATCCGTAACGCAACACTTAGGGGACAATTAGTGTAGAGGCAAAGTGTCTAGAAGACCAGTCCCAGAGAATGCTGTTTCAGCAGAAGCAGAGCAATATATGGACTTACTGGAGCACGTCCAGAGGAAAGCCACAAAAATGATCCAAGGGATTGAGAATGGAAGCAAACAAAGATAAATGGTTTTAAACTGAAACAGGAGATAATTAGATTGGGTATAAGAAAATTCTTTTTTTAATTTTAATTTTTATTTTTTTTATGATAAGGGTAGTGAAGCAGTGGCACAGGTTGCCCAGAGAGGCAGTGGATGCCCCGTCCCTGGAGGAGACATTCCAGGTCGAGCTGAATGGACCTCTGAGCACCTGATGGAACTGTAGTTGTTCCTGTTTATTGCAGGGAGGTGGATGTCCTTTAAGCTCAAAAATGTCCCTTCCAACTCAAAGATTTTTGTGTATACTTGAATAGATGAAATTTGAAGTTGATATCTTCTTAAATGAAGCACTTTACATGTATGTTATAGTGTTTATGTATGCTGCAGGCTGCCTTTAAAGCATATTGAACTAAGCTCTATTATTTCTCTTTCTCTCTTTAGGGTATACCCATGGCTTAGAGGTCTAGGCTATACATCTTTAACTGTATTTCTGATGGGATTCTTCCTCTGGAATGTGGACAACATTTTTTGTGAGAAATTGAGGTGAGCACTTTCACTTTGTCTCGCTAGCTTGCAATCTTTTAGCTGTTTCTTTGCTGTGTATATTCAAGTCCATCTCATGGTAGGTTTGATAAGCTGCCTACAAAGCATTCACAAGGCTTTTATCCAGTTTGCTTATGACCAGATTCAGCACTGAACAGTTCTTTTAAAGTGTTCTTTTTAAAAGTTCTTTTCTTATTCATGAATAGATTCCTTTTCTATTATTTTTTTTTTTTTAATAATAGGTATTTCTCTTTAACTTCAATTTAAATTGAGGGAAAGTAATGTCACTGAATTAATTTTGAGGATCTGTGCCTTACTGCCTTACTAACGTCTGCTCATCATACTTGATTTCATCTGAATGAGATTTTTATCCTGCTTTTTTTTTTTTTGTTTCTGATCTTATAGTTTCCTAGGAAGATATCAAAAACAGCAGTTCTGCAAGTTAAAGAGGTATCTGCTGCAATATATCTGTCACCAATAAATAGCAGCAATTTGAGTGTCTCAAAGAGCAGTAACTCTGTGAGCTGTTGCACTGTGCCTAGCTGTCATTATTAGCCTGAAGTCTTACAGTTTAGCACTGCAGAAGAGGCCAGAAAGAATTCATCTCTGTTCAGTCTATTGCCAAATGGGGTAAAAGAAAAAAAAAACAACAAAAAAATGGCTTCCACATAAACCATGTAGGAGTCCACCATCTTGTTGTATGGCAGATGCTGTACATGTGCATGAAAGAACACCAGACCAACACATTGGTTTCTGAGTGCGTCATCCCTTGGAGCTGGACAGCTTCCTAGCAGCACTTGTCTTTCACTTCACTGTGATGGTTATGTTCCACCACAAGCTGGAAGAATTGGACAGGTTGATGCCAGCAACAAGAAAATCCCATCTTGACTCTCTGTACATAACACAGAGAGGCTGACTCTCAGTGTACATAAAATACACTGTTATGTACTTGAGTCTGTGGTGTACAGAATTATCCTATTAGGTTGCTTTGTTAGGCTCAGATCATAACATGCTGTAAGGAATCTTACGTTTTCCATCTGTCCCTTTTGGCTCTGTAAGTCTTGCAGTATTTTGAGCCAATTGATATGTAACTCCACCAGGATTTTCATTAAACCTGGGGAGGAAAAAAAAAAAAGGCAAAAAAAGCCCCTCTAAAAATACTTCATAAACTTGCATAGAAAGTTTATTTTCCAATGCAAGTGGGTAGGTATACAGTCAGTTTGCACATGCTGGCATCCAAGGTTGATTTTTGCAGCTGCATCAAATTGCTGGTGAGATTGTAGCACCCAATTCACCAAGCCTGCTGAGTTCCTGGGTGTCTGTGGGGCTTTAGAGCTTGCTCTTAGACTCAATGATTCCACCAGCTGCTGAAGCTCTTTTTTTCCACCCTGATTTTGTAAAGGGAAAAAAATGTTAGCGTATTTCCTGTCATACTTGTTTGGTTATGGTGCTGGAAAGAAAAATTAAGTTTGTTTACTGGCTTTAATAATCAGATGTCGTCAGACCCTTTGAATTTCTCTAAGTGCAATTATGATTTGAACATTTTGAAGTCATTCAGGCAGGGCAGAAGGCTGGTCCCAGTTGTGAAGAAGGTCAAGAAAGATTATTACATTTACAGGCCTGTCAGCCTCATTTGGGTGCTTGGTAAAATTACGGAAGAGGTTATTGTGAGAATTACTGAAAAACACCTGTAAGGCAATGAAATCATTGGTCTCAGCCAGCGTGGGCTCATGAGAGTGAAGTCCTGTTTAATGAACCTAACATCTCCTTTGATATCAGGGCTACCCACCTAGCTGACCAAGGGAAGCCAGTTGATCTAATCTTCTTGGATTTTTGCAAAGCTTTTGATACTCACAATATCCTTATGGACAGAATGTCCAGGATGCAGCTAGACAAAAACATCATGTGATGTGTGAACAGTTGGCTGGTGGGTCAGGCTTAAAGGGTTGTAGTAAATGGGGTTACATCAGACTGGTGGCTGGTCATCAGGGCTCCATTTTAGGGCCAGTTCTCTTTAATGACTTTATCAACGACCTGAATTCAGGACTTGAAAGTATACTGAGTAAGTCAGCAGTTGACACTAAACTGGAAGGGTCTGTTGATTCCCTTGAGGGCTGAGAGCTTTTGCAAAGAGATCTCAACAAATTGGAGGGCAGGGCAGTCATCAGGTTCCCAAGGCAATGGGCTCAGCCTCAAGCTGCCAGAGCTCAGGGAATGTTTGGACACTGCTGACAGACTTTGGGTTTGGGGTGGTCCTGTGTGGGGTCAGGGGTTGGATTTAGTGATCCTTGTGGGTCCCTTTCAATTCAGCATATTCTGTGAAAAAATATGCTCAATTTCTTGTTCCCAATAACTTTTTTTTGTTCTCTAAAAGATCTGACTTGTGAATCATCCACCCACCTGTTCTTTTGGGCTCTAATGTTCAAAATTGTTTTGATTTTTCTGTTTCTCCTTACATCATTTAGTCTGGAGCTAATTAAAACAACAACAACAACAACAAAACATGAGATTCTGATTTTGAGCTTCGACTTTTCCTGCTATCAAAATGGTCAGATTTTTGAGTGGTGCTGTATGGAGGCAGAAGTTGGACTCTGTGGTCCTTATGGGTCCCTTCCAACTCAGGATATTCTGTGATTCTGAAAGGCTGGGGTGACTGTTTTCGTATTCCAGTAGTCATTAATGGTCTGACAGAATCAAAGCTGTGTTTACCTTTGTGACTGAGTTGGAAACCTAATCGGTAGCTCAGGGACTAGCATTTAGTGGAGAAGTCTGAACACTGTAACATAGTGCAGTAAATAAATGTAACAAAAGTTGCAGACTTTTATCCCTTACTCCTGCAGTCTTGATATTTTCCCTTTTTTTTTTGACTGAACATGAAGTACAAGTCAGCCAAGAAGGCAGGTAGATGTTCACATTTGCTCTACCAGCCACCAAAACAGGAGTTAACTGCAGAAATCTGGCGAACAGGAGAAATCACAGTGACTTAATTCCTTCCTTTTTTTCTTCCTCTGTCTCTATCATTGAGACTCTTCCCAAGTAGCTCACACCCTGTGACTGCTGAAAATACAAAATGTGTTGGCAGAGCATTTCAGAACCTCTGTTTTCATTGCTTCCTCACTAAACACTATGTTTCTCCCTGTTCTAAGTGTAAAACAGAGAAAGGTAAGCTAAGCCTTCACAAAGCTGGAATGAAGCAGTGAGGTCAGGTGGACCCCCTCTTCTCTCAGGCCTAATCCTCAGCAGTAGTTTGCAAGGTTTGGGACTAGAGAATGACAGAACTTATTTTAGCCAGTGGGATGCCATAAATGCACTCTCTGAAATTTAAGTCCAGAGGTAACAGATGACTCAAATCTGAGATTGTTCTGTTGGAGAAGGGGAGGAACCCAAGAAAAACAAAAAAAAAACAACAGTGTTTTCTTTCTTACAGAGCACTACGAGAGAAGATGCCTCCTGTTTTGGGAGCTGTGACACAGTTTCATGCGTGGTGGCACATTCTCACAGGCCTGGGCTCTTATCTTCATATCTTGCTCAGGTAGGAAATGTTTTCTAAACTGGATGATCGGGAAGCAGCCTTGGGAGTTTCCCCAGGTTCAGATTGACTTCAACATGCTGTGTCAGCAGAAGAGCAGGAAAATGACCTCGTAATGAACTGGAGGCAGTGGAAGTCCTTTCCTCTGAGTGACTTGTCTGTAAATTCTGGTAGTGTATGTTCTCCAAAAATAATCATCAATTTTTTAGATAGTCATGATTCTACAAGAAAGCGCAGTTTAGAAATAAGAACTCTGTACAGTTTACTGTTGAATACTTTGGAAGTTTTAATTAATTTCCAAATATAAGCTATTAATATCTTTCTGCTCTTGTGCGAGAATCCTCAAGGGCTTCAATGTGTTTAATTTTACAAGTGTAAGTAATTATTTGATAGGTGCTGTCACTCCTGGGGACTATCAGGCATTAAGCTACAGAGCAGAAGGGTGATGGCTGAAGTGCTTGCAGAAGTGTGGGATGTTAGTTTTAGAAGGAGACTTAAATGTGTAAGCGCCTTAATTAGCAGGTCGGCAGCCAGCAGATTTTCCCTGTTGTTGCTCTATACCGCCATCTACTGGAAGCAGGGATGAAAGTCGACAGAGTGCAGATCTTATGTAGTTTGTTCAATGCCTAACAGGTACATCCTGTATAGGTGAGAAAACATGATCACATATCAGTTTTGCTATGCCTGATGTAGTTCTCCATTTTTTTTGTCAGATGCTAAAATAGCCAGTAAAAAGAGAATTCAAGGAAAATAAGTACAATTCCAGTAGCTGATCTGATAGTTGTGTTGGTTTGTTTTTTTTTTGTATATAACTGTAAAATATATAAATATGTGTGCATATATATGTGTATGTGTATATGAAATACAGCATAGTACGTGGAAAACAGTTGCTCCATTTTGGCTGAAAAGTTGTCTGCTGTCCTGAAGAGCTTGAGATGATCTTTTGAAGAAAATTCCTTATGGAAAACAAGTTGATGGAGATGCTTTGAATACTGTAGGCAAGGTTTTTCCAGTATGCTGCACAGAGAAAACAATTTATTTCTGCATTCTCTGGCCATTGAGGAATGTATCCTAATCCAATGAACCACAGCTTTCCCTGCAGTAGTTTCCTTAGGGTTTTCTCTGAGGCACCACCTATACTACCTGAGCTGATGGTCGCATAATGAGTGGGGTCACAGACAGGAAAAGATCTGCTAAGGGGAAAGAATGAGTCAGAACAAAAGTAAGGAATCAAGCTATGCTTTTTTAGTATTATTTTTATTGATATCTGCTACGTTCTGTGATATGGTGAAGTAATTTCACCCTTCCAAAATGACAGGCTCTATCCAGTTCCTATTCATGGAGTCATAGAATGATTTGGGTTGGAAGGGACCCTTAAGATCCCCCGCAGCTATAGGCAGGGAAACCTCTCTCTAGACCAGGTTGCTCACAGCCCCATCCAGCCTGGTCTTGAAGCCTCCAGCATTCACAACCTTTCTGAACAACCTGTTCCAGTGTTTCACCACTCTCACAGTAAAGGATTTCATCCTGATACCTAAATCTACCCTCTTTCAGTTTAAAGCCATTTTGTCTTGTGCCATCGCTACCTGCCCTTTTAAAAACCTCCTCCCCAGCTTTCCTGTTGGCTCCCTTCAGTCACTGGAAAGCTGCTATAAGATCTCCTCAGAGCCTTCTCTTTTCCAGGCTGAAGAGCCCCAGCTCTCTCAGTCTGTCCCCACAGGGGAGGTTCTCCAGCCTTCTGATCATCTTCATTGCCCTTCTCTGGATGCGCCCCAACAGCTCCATGTCCTTCTTGTGCTGGGGGCTCCAGAAGTGGACACAGTAGTCCAGCTGGGGTCTCACGAGAGCGGAGCAGAGGGGCAGAATCACCTCACCCAACCTGCTGGTCACACTTCTCCTAATGCAACCTAGGATATGGTTGGCTTTCTAGGCTGCAAGCACATGTTGCCAGCTTATGTTGAGTCTTTCATCAACCAACACCCCCGAATCCTTTTCCTCATGTGTTTCCTGAGATCTTTTCCTGAGCAGAGAGGACTTCTCCCTGCTCACATAGTTGATTGTGTAGATCTGTTTGCTAATTGCAGTGGGATTTATCATGTGGGCTGTTTCCTATTTTGTGTAAACGTAGTCATAACGTTTAGTTCTACAATCACAGTATCAATTATTTTCCAGTTGGAAAACAAAACAAGCATTAGTACTTGATTATTATTTTGTACGCTGTCTTACATATTAAATTTAAAGTGTGCTTTCCTTCTCTTTCTCAGTTTATACACAAGGACACTTTTCCTGAAACACAGGCCAAAGGTGAAGGTAAGCAACCAATATTTTGTGTCCACTGGACCATTCGTGTACCTTGGGCCTGAACGTGCAGTGGGGCTTGCTTGTTGTGTCTGTTGTTATGGTACTGCCTTTGCTTTCTACTTGCATTCCAGTAAGTGCAATTGAGATGTTGTCAACAGTGCTTGCTTTCTGTTCCAAGAGATATTCCAAGAAATCTTTCTCCTCTTCATATTTTTCTTTTAACAGTTTCTTCTTGGAATATGGCCTGTTCTTCTTGTGGAGCCACCCAAGAAGCTTTGACTGAGAGCTAGGCCGTCACGTGCATCCACTTAGCCTGGCTGAATAAAGTGATTCAACACTTGTTATGGCTGGATTGTCAAAATCGTGGATCAGTTCAAGTCCCATTGCTACAAAAGGACTTCTCTGTGTTACTTGGCCTGCCCGCCAGAACAGAGCAAAGAGTTGGCACAATAGGAGAATAACGCTTAGTACAGCTTTATTCTAAGTTGTTAAAACAAAGATTAAGACACAATATTTTTATGTATATGTCGTATAGCTGATGATACTGAGCTAATATTTCGTGCTGGTCACAGAAAACTAACCGTTTTTGAAGTGGGTTGCTTAAGTTTTTCATTCAGTTGTTGTTCTTTCTGTGGTGTAAACTAATATTAGTAACTGAATGATAAAAACAGGTCACTGATGGCCAAGCTAAGCATCTGTGTGGACTGTAGTGGACTGAATGCTTAACCTGAACTACTTTAATCTTGCACTTTCATACAATTAATGAAGTATGTATGATTGATTTAGGGCTTTATTCTACCCTTGCTTCTCTACAGCCTCCTTTGCAATTGATATTTTAAGCAAAAAGGTTGGGATACATGTGCCATTTGGTTAATTTTGTACCAAGTTTTCACTTTTGTTTTAGCCCAACTGAGGTACATCATACAAGATGTTCCAGGGTGTGACCAAGAGAAGGCATTTGTGATATATAGGAGCTGTTTGTGTGTGGAAACAAAATTCCTAATTTGTTTGACTGGTGATCCATCAGGTGGTTTATAACCACAAGAAACATGTAAAAATCTTTTTTTATTTACATGCCTTCTTTTTCTCTTCATACTTTCCTAATCCCATTATGCTAGCCTTAGCACAGATTGACAAACACTGTGTATGTGTGTGCTTGTTCAGCTTTGAATTCGTGCCTTTCTATTATTTTATGAGTCTTAAATACTGCTGTGACTTTCAGAAGCATCTGTTTCAGAAATATTGACAAAAGAGTAAAGAACAAGATTTATGTTGAGGATGCCCCAAAACATGCAGCATTTTGATTGCTTGCTCTTAATGTTTCCATCATGTGGTTTCTCTGTGGAAAGTTGAATACCTTTTTAACACCAACCTTTGGCTCTTATCTGGGGACAAACCCTCTGATTTCTGTGTTTTTTTCCTACCCAGATGATCAAAATTAGCAAGCATTAAAAATTAAAATAAAAAAAATAATAATAATTGAACACAGTTTTTCAAAATATACCTCATATTGGTGGCTCGTTTTGTCTGTCCAGAGCTTGGGGTGGCTAATGTAGTTTGTCTCTAGGCCATCAAGCTGCCATGCTATGCAATTGTTGATGCTTTGAGGAATTTATCCTTCTTGCCACCAAGGGAAAAGGGAAGTGCTCAGACTGATGGCAAGTCCTGCTCTGCATTGATTTAAAACATGCCCACAGCAGTGAGGCACGGTAATGTGACTATAAAGCTGTCTCTCTGGTTGAAAAAATCAGACTTATGTATATCTTCTGTGTCCATTTGTGGCAGCCCTGCTGATGCAAAGCTCTAAACAAAATCATGGCTTTTGGTTATGGTGACTAAGCCTGGACTCTTGGGATCCAAACTCAGGACTAGAAAACAATGCTTAACCTTCAGTGACTCCAGCGAGGTTTGTGCATGTGCTAAGAGCAGTGCATTTTGACCTGTCATCAGTTAACAAGACTTCTGAACAACATTTTTTAAACAAATCCGTTGTCAACCTCATCTCTATAGAGCTAGAGGCTACTGACATCTGTGCTGGGAAAGGAGGGGTCTCTGAAACTGAAAGAGGTTGGAACTGCTAGCACAGAGGGAGGAAAGTGCTGGTTTGGACCAGATGTCTGTGATTACCCAGAAGTCCTATTTTCTTGTAGCGAGATTTGAGAACCATACAAAAAGTGTAGCTTGAACATAAGTGCCTGCCTGTTCCCCTCCTGGCTCTCTCAAGCATGCTTCTGCACACTGTATCTTATTCTCTTATTGAATACATCTGCACGCTTCCATCTGTTTGGGAAAAGAGTCCTGTAACAGGAGCAGTGCAGGGACTGCATATCAACAGTCCTTAGTGACGTTTGCTAGGTAGGGTTTTATTTTTAAGAAAAAGAACAGAACCTTTATTTTAGTGGTCTTATTTTTGTTTCTGGAAGATGTAGGGGCTCTGCTTTATTTGCCTGTAATTACAGGAACCACAGTATACGAAAAAGCCACTTTCATCCTGATAAAGCATCTCTAGAATGGTGTATTTTAAAAGAATTTGTTCACTCTCCCACACACTTGCAACAAAGATGTGTTTCCATTCAGACCCTGTTGAATTAATTTGTCAAGATTAAAAAGATATTAGCTCTTACCTTAATTTTAAGCTGCTGTTATCTTTTTTATTCATATCATTTATCAGCAGTGTTTTTTGTCTTAAAAACTTAGGCAGATTGTGTTCTTCCTTCATTCCAAATAAACGTGAGCCACCCTCCTGGTGACCTTTCAGGTTGTGCTGGACCCTGATGAATGTAATTTTTATATATATATAGATATATATATATACACATATATACACATATATGTATATTCTAAGCATAAATAACCTTATAGTTGCTTTGGGTTGACTGCCTTACTGATCCTGTAAGTGATAATGAAAATGGGAAGCCAGTCTTAACTTTATTGCTAAAATTCTAATGTTTTCTAGTGCCTGGAAAGACATACATCTTTACTCCTGTAATTTGGTAGATGTCTGTTAAAACTGATTTCTATTTATATTGCTTGTATGATGTGCTGATTTTTCTGCAGTCCCTAGAGCAGCATACCCCAAACTTTTGTTGCAGTACATCTTACAAGGTGGGTCATCTTTGATCCTGCTTTTTGAGTAGGATTCAGACAGCAGCTACTTTGAAGGGAATTACAGAAATAGCAGGTGTCCTTTAATATGAATCCTACAGTATGTGTTAGACAGACATAAAAATAATGAAGAACCCTTTTATTCTTTAACATCTATGAAGAACCAGGAAATGTGTCACCTTGAGCCCATCAGCTTGGCACAGATCAGGAGTGAGTGGTTATGCAGACTGTAGATGAAGAATTTTTCCTTGGAAAGCAGTAGAAAAATGTCAGAATGACTCTCTCAGTACAAAACAACACCATACCACGCCAGGAATCAAGATTTTCTGGATCCTTAAGACTCACATTGCCAACTGAACATGAGACATGATGAACAGAAACGCACCATCGAGAGGGATCTTGTCTGCGTTTTGAAGGCAGTGTTTGAAGCTGACTTGCAGTATTAGTCATCTCCAGACTCCTTTCTAATGCTTTTCCTTTCAGCACAAGGAAGGTGTGCTACCAGCAAGTGTTTAGAAGACTGCCCCAGAGTCAAGGTTGGAATATGCAGTCTATCACTTGCCAATCTACCTCTGTTGTGCATTAGACAGTGCCTGTGCCCTTAATGATGCCTGCCTGAAAATGAAGGTGTCAGAGCAGTCTGCAGCCCCCAAGCTTTGCAGTGGCACCATATGTGTCTGTGGCTGACTGTTCACTACATAAATGTCCACATTCATTTGGTGTCTGTCAGACTTTCTGGTCATGCCCCGTCTGCTGATCCTCTGAACACAGGAGTTTGATTTAGATAGAGATGTGAGTAGGAGGACTTAATAACTGAGACAGGTGAACTGAAACCTTTTTTTGGCAGTGTATTAAGTGACATTTAATGTTTGGATACGGTGTACAATTAATTTGATGTGACCATGGCAGAGATGTGGTAGGAGATATTGTCCTGTAATTAGTTTTAATTCTCTTCTAACACTGACGCTGTGTTCATCCTTGGCCCTGCTTTGTTTGCCTGAAGGGGACCGTATGATTTGAAGTGCAGTTAATTCTTTTGGCTGAGTACATTTGCTTCCAGCACTTGATTTCTAACAGAATGAATTTTTTTTCTAACTCATCCACCTGAAACTCATAAGAACACAAAATCCTCCAAGTATCACTCGTGTATCGCTCATGTTTCCCAGACTCACCACCACATTGTTTAGTTTTTGCATTCAAGAATTTCATTAATACCACTTCTGAAACCAGTTTCACCCTGTGGATATTTATTTTTTTGGCATCTGATAGCAGGTGGGTGAAATAAATCACTGTGATGTTTGGTGGTGGAAGAGGAGCTGTAACAAAGCAGCACTGCTGTTTTCTTCAGTAGACCTGAGGATCCAAGAACGCATTCGTTTTGATGGGCCCCCATGGTTGTAATGGACATTTTTGGGTAAAACAGTTGCTTTGCTTTCCAGAAACATGCTCTCCCTGTCTGCGCTTTATAAGGAGGCAGTGAGAGGCTTTAAATGCAAACTACTGATTGACTGTGAGCCTTCATTGTTTATCTCTTTTCATAATAAAGTCTTTATTACCCACGAGAAGCAAGAGGCAGAAGGAGATTAAGAAATTTGACATGGAAAGAGAATAATGAAAGATTAAGCACAGAATCCCACGGTATTACATCAGCCGCCTTCTTTATAACAGCACTTTGGATTTTTGTATAGCAATCTCGAGGGTTTTGATGTTTATACACTTAACTTCTCCTGCTGGCTCTGCCATAGAGGTGATGTAATGTGTTACGTGTGGTTCATTATGAATTATCCAGCTGTTGCTCTCTGAGGATGGAAGCTGACATGGATTGTTTCATATACAAGTGAAAATGCTTTTCGCGTACCAGGAACATCTTCTGCCAGCTTTCCTTGAGAGTCCATGATAAAACTACAGAGGATTTACTGTACAGCTGTTAAGATTGTTTGGAGGCTGGTCTTTCCCATGTATCACCCACAGCTGCCTACTGCAGCCAAGTGCCTGACCTGTTGCAAGTCTTTTCTGGGAGCTGAAGCTGTCTTTTTCCTTGAGGTCCGCAGAAGGTCCTTGTTAGGTGGAAATGGGCTTTGGTTTATGTTAAAAATCCTTCTAGTGCATAAGTCAGGGCACTTCTCGTGGCTGTTCTGTAGAAATACAGTTACCCAGTATGCAGCTGCCTCTCAGCTGAAACTCGTGCCTGGCTACCCCACGTCCCTGATGCTGTTGGATCCTTGGATCCTCTCATGTTTGTAAAGATGGATGAGGAATTTAGCCCCATAACTGCTGTTTATTGTAGCATGTGTAGTGCAGTGATGGGCAGTGAGAAGGCACAGCAGTCAAGCAAGCACTTTATGCAGAGTCCCATTTTGTTTCTGGAGCTCCTGGATCTGTTGATGTGATTTTGGAGGCAGGATTGTTGCCCGAATCTCTCACTTAGGATCTCTATTTGTACCTGTTGAAGTATCCAGTCTCAACAAGATGAGAATCCAGCTAATGCAAGACCCTAAACCAGTGCCTGTAAAATGTTTCACTCAAGTTGAGTATATGCATCTGCCTGATGCTGAGGGCAGATGACTGAGATTTTACAAATGCAAAGATAAAGGGTCTTCCTTGATTTTGTTTATTTATTTTTATTTTTTTGATCCTTCATCACCAGAACACAGGAATAGCTGGAAGAACAATCTCAGATTCACTCTTCTTTCTGTGGAACAACATACACCTGTTCCTCAAATGCCAGTATTGAATAAAGATGGGTTTTCCCACATGCCCATAGCAAACCCTATACCAAAATGTTTCCTAAATTAGAGCCTTGGTCAGTCACTGCAGAGGAGCATACTGTTGCTCCCTGGATTTTGGAACAGAGCTTCAAGCAGCGTGAACAGTGGTCACTCCTTAGACAGAACAGGGATGGATTTTTCTGTTAATCTCCCAAACTGACATTGTCTGTGTGATGTTGACTATTAAGCTGAGCTGAATGCACTGATGATGCCTCGTTTACTGTCTTAGCAAATAACATCTGTCCACCTGTATGGGGTGTGAAAAACACCATGTGTTACGTGACCAAACCTTTTAACACTGACACTATTGGTTCTAATGTAATATTTTGGGTTTTTTTTTTCTGAAATTCAGCATATTGTTACAGATATATAAACACACTGTGACGGACGAATGGCAGTTGACTTGTAAAACAGCTGCTTTGAGCAGTGTTTATTGACAATTTTGATAATACTGAACTGATTCTTTGTACCAGACCTGCTGGTAACTAACGTTAGGCTTCTGTGTATCAGCCTATCTTGTTTTGCGAGCACCATAGCTTTGAGATATTTAATGCATTTTGTTTGTTATTCATGTTGTGGTCAGGCACTAATTTGTGTCTTAGTTCAAATTATTAAAGAACTTTGTTTTAAGTATCCCTTTTCCCAGGTGTTTCTTGGCTTTTGTATTGCACTGGGTTGGCCGGTTCATCTTGCTGCTGTTTGGTACCCGGATAGCTGTGTATCTCAACCTCACCCTTCTGGTTCTTTGAATGCAAGAGGAAAATTAGCTGTGTGGTTGCATGCTACAGTATGGGACCTGCTAAGAAAAAAGGATTCTCAGTTCTCTGTAGTTTTGCTCCATCAGCATCTGTGCCAGTGCTGGGGAAGGACGCAAGCATGTTGCTAAGACTCATCTCCTGCAGGGTCAGCGTGGGACTCCTTTTGGTTGTGAATGTGACACTCACTGACCTTGAGAAGCCCAAGTGGTCTTCGATTGACTTGCCCAGAAGGACCACACATGCAGACCCCAGACTCATGGAAAATAAGACTTGAAGTCTTGAGAATGGTGATTTAGGCACTGCACAGGAAAACTGTGTGTCCTCAGAGGCCTTCTTCAGAGCCACCTGCACCAGCTCTGCCTCCTCAAAAAGCCCATTTTCCAGTAGTTAGGATAGAACTAACGTAGGCTGCCTGAAGTGCCAGGTTGAAAGCCAGATGAAGGTCCTGCAGGTCTCGGATGATCCTCACAAAGACAGGACAGAAAGACAACTCTGCTATCATGGAAGAGGGTATCAACAAAGGCAGGAAAAGGACAAGTCTGTCAGTGTCTGGATTCAGTCCTAGCTGCTCAGAAATCATAGGCTCATAAAGGTTGGAAAAGACCACCAAGCCCAACCCATCCCACCGTGCCCACTGACCGTGTCCCTCAGTGCCACACCTCCATGGTTCTGAAGCACCTCCAGGGACGGTGACTCCACCACCTCTCTGGGCAGCCTGTGCCAATGTTACCACTGCTTCCAAGAAGAAACGTTTCCTCAGATCCAACCTGAACCTCCCCTGGCACAACTTAAAGCCATTACGTCTCACCACTTGTCACCTGGGAGAAGATACAAGCCAGGATGCCATTGCAGTCCAAGTCACCACTGGAAGATGTCCAACCCAATTAATTTGCTTCACTCAGAGGCTGACTCTATAATTAGCGCACACTGATTTAATGAAGTTAGTAGTAATTAGTGGCACTGAGGAGTAGCTCCTGGGGACTGTACAACTGCAGCACAGCACCCAGCAGCACTTGAGCCATCGAGGGCTCTGACTTGGTGCTTTCTCATCTCGGAGATCACATAGGTGAACACTAACAAGGAGCAGCTTGAGAAACCCACAGACTGAATTAATTGAGTTGTTCAGCTGATGTAAACTGATGTCCAAACACCGATATTTATAGGCTGGCTGAGCATCAGAGCTGCAGTGATTTATGGGGATACTTCACCTGAGCAGTGCTTTTTCCTTATAGCTGGCGTGTTGAGTCACCACCAAGCAGCAGAACAGAGTGAATTTGTTAAAACACTTCAGCCCTGTGTAAAAGCCTGGGGACAAGTCCAACTTCTTCTAAGCTGCAAGAAGCAATGAACAGGACAGCTAAATCCATGCTGCAGTGGGGCAAACCTGTCCAGGTACTCAGGCGTGCTTAGCAGGATTTTGTTCACCTGCAGTGTTCCAAGGGATTTTTATTATTTCTTTTCATTTTCTACTTTTTTTCCTGTTAGTTCAAATCTTTAATCTTGTTTTTAATATCTCACTTTGGCTGGAATGAAAACAAGACTAAGTGCTTGTTAGGAGATTAAAACCAGCAGTGAACCTGCAAGCCACGATGTCAAAGCCTCTCTGCCACAGAAGGGATATTTTTATGCTGCTTATTTGAAAAGCAAACAAACTCCAGCTGGGCTTTCTTGCTGCTGGCACTAATTGAAGTGGGAGGGCTGATTAACGTGTTGCTGCTGAAGATCTCTCTCTCTGTTTCAGAATTTGACAATTTTCTATCACTTTGCTTTGCAGCTGATGTGCTCACGTCCACACCTCCCATGCAGTCGTGGCTCTTCAGTGGGTTTGTCCATAAGCTGACATCATTCGGTGTTTGTGTTCGAGACAGGATAGAAGCCCCTTTGCAAGGACTGTGGACCACAGTACTGTGATGTTCATGCTCAGGATGGAGAAAAAAACCCTTTGGGGGGATGGTGGACTATGGTACTGCAGTGTTCATGTGCAGCATGGAGTAGAAGCCCCTCTGCATGGACCATTGATCATGGTACCATAGTGCTGAAGTTCAGAATAGAGTAAATGTCCCTTTTTGTGGACCATGAACCACAGTACTGCAGTTGTTCAAGTTCAGGATGGAGTAGAAACCTATTTTTGTGGATCATGGACCATGGTACCATAGTGTTCAAGTTCAGGATGGGGTAAAATTTCCTTTTTGTAGACCATGGGATGGTAGTGTTCGTGTTCAAGATGGAGTAGAAGTGGGAAAACACTCACTGACAGCCAAACTGTATTTTACATACGTGTTTATATGCAATCTGATATGGTCAGGGGTTGCTTCAGTTGCAGTTAGTGTGAAGTCAGGAGTCAGCAAATTAGGGAGAGCAGGAGGAGTCTCCAGTGTCATTCATCAGAGGTGTGACAGTGGTTCTAAGTCTTATGCTTTGCTCTCAGAAAAGATGGTATGTGTGTATGAAGGTATGAATGAATGTCCGTAGGAATGTGTATCTGTATGGACATTGATCCTTCAGTGCAGCCAAAGCAGCATCTCTTCATTTTAGGTGTCTGGAGGGAGGGCTGGTGCTCTGCATCCCTGATTGGGCTGTTTCATCATAATTGAGTTAATTCTCACCCTCCAGATAAAAGCTGGGCTCTGTTTGCCACCAGGTGATCAGAGCCTTTCGCTGCACTTCAGGGGGATGCTGCCACCTCCTGTGTATTAGCACAATTGCATCAGGCAAAAACGAACCATGAATTCCTTTTCTCTCTGTAAGAAGCTGAGCACTAGGAGAGACTTTCTATTGTTTATTTCCTGAAGTATCACCATCACTGGACTGAATTTCTTTCCTCCAGCCTTTAGAGTTGAAACAGAAACTCCTCACTTCCAAAACCCTTTTTTTCTTTCTCTTTTTTTGGTATCCATGCTCTCTTTCTGGCGAAGACAGTGGGGGAAAGGCATTTCATTGGCTGCGTACAGCATTAGATCTAATAAAACACCACAAGGAAGCAATCAGGATGATTTGGGATGGATTTACACCCTTGGGTAGAATGATTTCCCAGCCTCATACATGCCAATTGGGTTTCCAGAGAATCATAGAATCATTGTGGTTGGAAAAGACCTCTAAGATCCCAAAGTCCAATCCCAACCCATCCCACCGTGCCCAGTGACCACGTCCTCCAGTGCCACATCTCCACGGTTCTTGAACACTTCCAGGGATGCTGACTTTACCACCTCCCTGTGCAGCTGTACCACTGCACGGACACTCTTTCTGAGAAGAAATGTTTCCTAATACCCAACCTGAACCTCCCATGGTGCAGCGTGAGGCCATCACTTCAGTGTCTTTTTGTGAGGTGCCCAGAACACTGTCATTTCTGTGCTACATGAGCACTGCTGGGTCTGTTTTGTCTCTATTATTTTTCTTTTTCTTTTTCCTGAGATTTTATAGCAAAACTGATCACTTTGTCTTCGCTTTCCCTCACCTAATGCTTTACACAATGCACTAGTTGGCTAATTAATACAGCCCTTCCTTCTCAACTGGCAAATCAATGAGATCACTTGAGTTATTAAAAAATGAGGAGGAACACGGATTAAAGGAGGACCGTATAATTAGCTCGCTGGCTGCTGTCCCTGTTGCCAGCCTGGGATATTAATTCTTTTCATGCTGATTCAGAGGAAGAGAGCCAAGCTGTGAATCAGCCCTGCCACTTCTTGCAGCACCTGTCTTCTCCCTGCATCTCCTCTCCGAATCCTAGCCAGGTCTGGCGGCGCTTCGTTAATGAGATCAGGCTTAATTGCAGCACGAGCCTGTAGGGTTGCAGAGCTGGGGGAGAGTTATCTGGGAGCAGGTGGTATCTTTCTGCCTAAAAATCCCAGTTAACAGTTGTGGTTTTTTGTAGGATCAGAGGGTTCCCACTTCCCTCCCATTGCTCTGACTGCAGAAAGAGCAATGTTGTCTCTTTTAAAGAGACTGAAACCCAAAAAAGACCCAAATTCTCACCTCCTGCAGCCGAGACGTGCATCCCTGTGTGAGAGAAAGTGGCACAGATGTAATGAGGCAACAGCTTCCTGGCAGCACCACAGGCTGCTCAAAAGCCACATCATTATTCATTTACTCAACTAATGCAGTCAAGTTGTGAAGAGGAGGTGGGAAAGCTATCTGAAGGGCTGAGAAAATGTGAAGGTTTTTTGAAATTATAGGTAACACAAAGAGGTTTGCTGAAGGCCAGATATAAAGAAAAAGTTCTTTGTATTAAGGGTAGTGAGGCACTGGCAGGGGTTGCCCAGAGAGCTGGTGGTGCCCCATCCCTGCAGACGCCCAGGGTCAGGCTGGATGGGCTCTGAACACCTGATGAAGCCATGGGTGTCTCTGTTCATTGCAGGGCAGATGGACCAGATGCCCTTTAAGGGTCTCTTCCAACTCAAACGACTCTATGATTCCATGACGCAGGTGGGAACCTGCAGCCCAGTTGGCTAATGGCTGCTTTTCCCAGAATGTGATGTGTGATAAAATGGTTAAAGCTCTTAAAATGCTGGTTGAGCCCATTTCCCAAACAGGCAACTCTAAGAAACTGCTGTGTCAAAGATCTCTCAGAAAAAGTGTGTTTGAGAATGTCTTCTACTGGACACTCCTTTTGGTGACTATGCAGTATTTTTCCCTCAAAGGCAAGGGGGAATGGGCAGAAGCCAGTCACTAAACACTGCAAGAGAAGAGCATGGAGGGAGACCAACTTTTGCAATGATAGGTAAGTGATGACAGGGGGGAAAGGTTTTAAACTAAAAGGAGATTTAGGTTAGATGTTGGGAGGAAATTCTTTACTCATAGGATGCTGAGACTGTGGCACTGCTGCCCAGAGAGCTGTGGGTGCCCCATCCGTGGAGCTGCCCAAGGTCAGGCTGGATGGGCCCTGGGCAGCCTGAGCTGGTGAGGAGCAACCAGCCCACGGCAGGGGGTGGAAATGGGTGGGCTTTAAGGTCTTCTCCAACCCAAATGGTTCTGTGATTCTATGATTCTATGATATCTGAGGGGCTGCGCCCAAGTGAAGGCTCAGGTGGAATCTCAAACCAGTTCAGGGGTTAGACAACGATGCTGAGCAGTGCCCTACTGCTGAGCTTTACACAAAGAATCCCATCGCTGTTTTTCCCACATCCTCAGTTCCATCTTTCCAGGCAGACTGTGCTGCAGCAAATAAATCTTGATTGTGCTAATAGTTTTATGCTTGTCTACTGATTGAAGCTAAGCTGATGAAGCTGGGACGTAGAGGTGACCTCTCTAATTAAGACCCATGCATGATTCTCCGAGCTGTGTAATCTGAGAGCTTGGAGCTGGCTTCCTCACCAAGTGCAGGACTCAGCATGAGGACTGGAGTCGCTAAACACTGACTTTAGGGTGAAGGTTGGGCTGATAGGCAATGGTAGAGGGGTGTACCTTAAGAGCCTCCAGGACAAGAGCTGACAGGACAACAGGCAATGCCCTTCAGTTGCACCAGGGGAGGTTCAGGTTGAATATGAGGAAGAATTTCTTCTCAGAAAGAGTGTTAATGCAATGGAACAGGCTGCCCAGGGAGGTGGTGGTCACCATCCATGGATGTGCTCAAGAAACGGGTGGATGTGGCACTGAGAGGCATGGTTTACTGGCCTTGGTGGGGATGGGTTGATGACTGGACTAGATGATCTTAGCAGTCATTCCAACTTCAATGATTCTACGATTCTCTGAAGTGTCCCAGAAGTGGCTCATATGAAAGGAGAAAAACTGGTTGCGTGAAAACATCTTCCTGGGAAATGGTGGGGAAAATCTCTAAAGATGAGTCCTCATGGGGTGACTGTGATGGGAATATGGCTTCTGTTACAGGAGGATGAAAGGACTGTGGGGACACATTGCCACTGTGGCAAGTTATTGTTTGTGAACAGATTTTTGGGTAGTCCAATGGGCAGCCAGGAGTTGGCCTCAGTGTTCTTTATGGGTCCCTTCCAACTTGGGATATTCTATGATTCCATGGTATGTTGTCCTTTTCTCCTCTGAATCCTTTTTCCTTGAATTGCAACGGATGTGATGGGCAACCTGCAGGTCTTCCCAGGTGTGGGAAGTAGCTCAGTCAGAATTGTATTGAACTAAATAAATCTCTGGGGAAACTGGTCCTTTTGGAGCCAGTGACTACTCAACTTAGTGTCTTGTCTTGCAGAGAACCATTGGAGTCATCTTCAGCCCTGACTTCATGCAGGAGTCTTTGCTCTACAAACACAGGAGCAAGGACTTGCTCGGGGGTATTCAATGTGTCCCACACCAGAAGTGGTATCACAGAATCATAGGATCATTAAGATTGGAAAAGACCTCTACGATCACCAAGTCTAATCAACTCATCCTCACCGTGCCCGCTGACCGTGTCCCTCAGTGCCACATCCACACACTTCTTGAATACTTCCATGCACAGTGACTTCACCACCTCCCTGGGCAGCCTGTGCCGATGCATTACGCCTCTTTTAGAGAAGAAATTTTGCCTAATATCTAATCTAAATCTGCTGCGGTGCAACACGAGTCCATTACCTCTCATCCTATCGCTGAGCCCAGTGGCTCTATCTCCATCATCCCTCATGTATGCTCTTGGGCACTGGAAATCAGACATCTGTGATCCTCAGATGTTTGATGAGAGCTGAAAGCAGGGATGGTGGAAGAGGGCAAAAAAAAGCCTACACAAAAACCACACAACCCTTGTGGGTTTTTTTATGTCTCCAAGGTGGAGAATCAGCAGAAAAAACTGCCTAAAGAGCTCTTGGCAGGACTGTTTGGAGTCAGCATTTGTGCAGGCTGCTCCTGATCTGCCAGAAATAAAAAGCAGCTGAGAGGTCAGTGGTGCTGTTTGCTCCTTTCCTTCTTCTCTGCTCCAAGGAATGTGGGCTGGCTGGCAACCTGTTGTTTTCCAAACTGTCTGGTGGAAAACCCCAAAGAAAAATAAAATTCATCTCCTGAACTGCTCCTGCAATGCTGGTCTGCTTCACGCAGGGCTGCATCCAAAGCAGCTGAGCCCTGGTGTCTTAAAGTCACAGAATCATTAAGGTTGGAAAACATGACCGAGAACATCAAGTCCAACCATCCCACCATGCCCACTGACCACGTCCCTCAGTGCCACATCTCCATGGTTCTTGAACACCTGCATGGATGGTGACTCCACCACCTCCCTGTGCAACCTGTGCCAATGCATCACCACTCTTTCTGAAAAGAAATGTTTCCTAATATCCAACTTGAACCTTCCCTGGCACAACTTGAGTCCATTACCTCTCATCTTATTGCTGTTACCTGAAAGAGGAGATCAACTCACACCTCACTACAACTTCCTTTCAGGGAGTTGCAGAGAGCTTTAAGGTCTTATTGCAGCTAGGTGACCCAAGTCCTGCAGGTTGTGGCCAGGAAGTGGCATTGGCTTCCCAGAGCCACAGCCCTGCTGCTTGTGCCATGAGGAACCCTGGCAAGGTGGGAGCTTGATGTACCAAGGCATTGGCATCACTGCTGACAGACCCCAGCCTGAGCCTGATACATCAGAAGAGTTTCAGAAACAATTTGGATCTCTTTGGGAACATAATGAGCCTGGAGGTCAGAGTTGTTATCTCTCTTTTATACGAGGTGGTGTAGAGCAGGGACAAGGGAGCAAAGAAGCATCCCTCCTCAGTGAGCCTCACATGGAGGGTGGTGACACACTGGAACAGGTTGCCCAAGGAGGCTGTGGATGCCCCATCCCTGCAGGCATTCAAGGCCAGGCTGGATGTGGCTCTGGGCAGCCTGGGCTGCTGGTTGGTGATCCTACACATAGCAGGGGGTTGGAACTGGATGAGGCTGTGCTCCTTTTCAACCCAGGCCATTCTACGATTCCATGATTCTATGACTGGGAGTTCCATTCAGCTGGGGTTCAGCTGGGGCACTTGCCCTCATTTCATCCCCACACATGCAGATTGCCCCAGATGCTTCTGCCAGTGCATTGCCACTCTTTCAGATCAATCACAACTTCATGTTTCCATCCCTTCGCAGGCAACCTTCTTGCTGTCTGGCTTTTATCTTGCTGAACACCAGGCGGCCCGCTGCGAAGCTCCTTGATTTGTGACTGTGGAGAAGGAAGCGCAGATACAGACAATTAAGTGCAGAACTTAACGGTATGGATTTCCCAGCAGAGCTATCAATTAGCATGAGCTGTTTGCCAGCCAGATGCATCCACTCTGCCACATCCAGGAACCACGGCCAGTGTGTTCAGCAGTGAAGCAGAGTGGCTTTCAGCAAGGGTTTTCCGTGTGTTACGATATCCAGCTTTCATTTTATGCAGAAAGAATAGGGGGAAAAAATGGGCTTTTGATGACAAAATGTTTTTTGATAGGGATCTTTGGATGGGAAGGACTCTTCTCGACAAGCATTGCTTGTCATTAAAACCTGGCTATTTTGGTAGAGATGCTTCCCTGTGGAAGGCCACGCAACAACCCACAAGGCTGGTTGGCCCCCAGTCACTCCTGGGCACGTCTGCCTACTTTAGTAGCTGCTTTTCCTACCTTAGTTTGTATATGATGGGAGAAAATGGAAAGCGAGGAGAATTCTGCTCTTTATCAGAGCTCTTAAACTAGGCTAGATCACTGGGCTGAGGCCAGTGGGATGAAATTCAACGAGAGCAAATGCCAGGTCCTGCACTTTGGCCACAACAACATCAGGCAATGCTACAGACATGGAACAGAGTGGCTGAAAGCTGGGTGGAGGAAAAGGATCTGGAGATGTTGGTTCACAGGTGTCTGAACATGAGCCAGCAGTCTGCCCTGGTGGCCAATAGGTCCCATAGCATCCTAGCTTGTATCAGCGATAGTGCAGCCAGCAGGAGCAGGAGCTGATCGTCCCTCTGTACTTGGCTTTGGTGAGGCCACACCTCCAGTGCTGTGTTTCAAACTGCCCATAAGGAGGTTGCAGCAAGGTGGGAATTGGCTTCTGCTCCCAGAGAACAGCGATAGGAGGAGAGGTGATGGCCTCAAGTTGCACCAGGGGAGGTTCAAATTGGATATTAGGAAACATTTATTCTCCGAAAGTGGTAACACATTGGCACAGGCTGCCCAGGGAGGTGGTGGAGTCACCATCCCTGGAGGTGTTCCAGAACTGTGGAGATGTGGCACTGAGGGATGTGGTTACTGGGCATGGTGAGGATGGGTTGATGGTTAGAGTTGTTCTTAGAGTTCTTTGTGATGATTTAATGATTCTAAGAGAAAAGGCATCTCAAGGTCTAACTTCTGGACAAAGATGTTGGTGAAGTTCCACTGAAATGCAAGATTTAACAGCAAGGATACACAGCAGCTGGACTGGCTACCAAAAGAGGTGACAGAATCCTGGGCAAAGAGCTGTCTGTGTGAGTGACCAAAATACTCACCTGCCCTTTGAACCCTACTGAGCACATCTTCATGGGAGACACATCACTGAATTATAGCCCAAACTTCCCCCATCATGGTCAAGGACAGCAATTTGGCTTCTCACTCAGGAGCTGCTTCTGCCAAAACCAGGAGGAGCTCCTGTCACTTCCCTTTGTTACCAACTGGTCACAATGACCCCCATAAATAAAGCAGCTAATTAATGCCCTTCTCCTCCCACCAGCGATTGGCCATGACCTTGAACGACCTTGCTGAATTTAACTTCCTCTACCAGCTATTTTTGACAGCAAATAATTTAACATCCTTGTGACCCCAGCCTTGCCTCTCTCCTGCCAACTGGCTCTGCAGCTTAAATGAACAGCAATAAATAAATACATATCTGCAGAGGGACCTAAATGACTCCCATTACTGGAGCATCTGAAGGCCCGCTTAAATAAATCAAGTGAGGAGGAGATTATGCTGCAATCATGTGGAGAGGAAAAGGAGAGAATACATTACTGGTATTCCAGAGGCTTTAACAGGGCCGAGCGACTTTGTAAAAGTCGGAAAAATGCCGTTCAATTCAAGCACAGCCAGAGGAACTGGGTTGGATTCAACGGTTGGGTACAACGTTGGGTTCATCGGTTGGGTACAACCTGGTCTGGTGGTTGGTTGGTGACCCTGCACGTAGCAGGGGGGTTGAAACTAGATGATCACTGTGCTCCTTTCCAGCCCAGGCCCTTGATTCTATGATACATCAGTTGGGTTCATCGGTTGGGTTCCTTAACTGGCATCTTCAAAAAGATGTAGAGCAGAAGCTCTGCTCACCCTCACCAGGCTCCCGCAGTGGGGACACGCATGGGGAAGGAATCACAATTTGCCAACACTTTGTTTTTTTCCTTATTTCTACTTTATTTATGGCACATTTTTCCCTTTATTCCAACTTTATTTATAAGATCCGGTCTTAAAGCCTCAGTATTTCATCCTCCCCCCTTGCCCACCCTTCATGTCGCTCATCACCACAGCCTCATGCATCCCAATGAGGAGCCACCGCATGTTGGTATCAATTATATGCACATAATTTAGAATAACATCAAGCTCCAGTTGCTGACTTGTTTCTTATTTCTTTTTTTTTTCGCTGCTTTTTCATCCCTTCCCTTTGTCCACTGCAGTATCCCCTGTCCCCACTGGGAGTGATAAACTCCCATAAACGCCCCTCTCCCCATATCCTTGACCCCAGCTTGTCCCCAACCCAATGACCCCTTAACCTAAACCCTAGAACCCCAACAACCAACCCAAACCATCAAACAGATAAAAATGTCTCTTTGCTTCTATTGCCACTATGGAAGACTACAGAAGGCAACAGGGCAGCAGATATCACAGAATCACAGAATCACAGAATCACGCGGGTTGGAAGGGACCTCAAGGATCATGTAGTTCCAACCCCCCTGCTTAGCAGGGCCACCAAACATCCACATTCAGATCAGGTTGCCCAGGACCCCGTCCAACCTGGCCTTAAACACGTCCAAGGACGGGGCATCCACAACCTCCCTGGGCAGCCCGTTCCAGGGCCTAACCACTCTCCTTGTAAAGAACTTCCCCCTAACATCCAACCTAAATCTTCCCTCCCTCATGTGCACTGTTGGGATGAACGATGTGTTTATCAACCATCACTAATTAATACCGAGGTATTAACATGATTATTGGAGTGTCATCAATCAATTAATGTTGATGGATGCCGATTAAAGCACATAAACTAGAATGAGCTTCCTTCCCTGCCCTGTTTTTGGGACCATTACTGAAGATTTGAGGCTTGGGGTTGGAGACCTGCATAGGGTCTGTCCTCCTTTCCTCCTTCCCTCATAAAAACCTTCACGAAGTGAGATTTCTCCTTTTCTATCTGTTTTGTTCTTTGACTTTTGCTGCTGGAGTTGTCCATCATGGGTTCCTAATATGATTCCGTGCCCCCCCCCCCTATTTTTTTTTTCTTTTGTATATTTTTATTGGGGTGAGGGGAACAAAAAAAAGAAAAAAGAAAAAACCATGGAATGGGGTCATTGCACTGACCTGGTTTTGAGCACAACCAGACCACAGCAGCCCCCAGGCCTGCGAGCAGAGAGGAAAACACACAAGGAGGAGGAAAACATGAACAAAGGCTTTTGCTGCCAGGGAAAAACATTGCATTCCTGGAACGACACTCTGGCAAACGAACTAAAATAGCCCCAACACAAATAGTGCATGAGTTGAATATGTGACAAAAGTTACAAAACAAAAGCCCATTTTTAGGTATATTTGCATGGCGAGAGCGCGCGTTTTCCACCGTGCCACCCCAGCCCCATTGCACATGGGCCAAGCACCTGCCCCCTCCTCTGTGCATCATGCTTCCCTCTTGCAAACCAGACAAAGGGAATGGATTTGGGTTCTGAAAAATGCGTCTCTTTTGGGAAGATTCCTATCCAAATCTTGCACCCTGATTGCTCTCCCCCCACAGGTGATGCCCTGGGGCACTGAGAAGCTAGGGGCTGGTGTCAGTGCCTGGTGCCACCTCCATCCCCCAAGTTCTCATCACAATTCCCCCCAATTCCCACCCCTACCCCCCTACTTCCCAAATTCAGTCCCCAATTCCTATTCCAATTCCCCTAATTCACCAAATTCCCACCTCTACACCCCCAATTCCCACTCCTAGCTCTCAAATTACCCAATTCCATCCCCAATTCCTATTCCTTGTCCCCCAATTCCCATGTCTAGTCCCCCAATTCCTACCTCCAGCCACCAAAGTCCCCAAGTCCCAGTTCTCACCCCCAGACCTCCAATTCCCACCTTACTTCTTCTCAATTCCCCCACCCAGCCCCCAATTCTCACCCGCCAACTCCCAGTATCCACTCCCAGCCCCCAAATTGATGCTCCCAGCCCCCCAGTTCCAATCCAATTCTCCCAACTCCCATCTCCGGTTCTCTTCCCCAGACCTCCAATTCCACCCCCATCCCCCCAATCCTCACCTCTCAGCTCCCACCCTGATTCCCCCAATTCCCCCCCCCCCTCCCTCCCCCCCCAGCTTCCCAGTTCCTACTCCAAACCCCTTGGCTCCCCGTAAGACTCATATCTACTCCCAGACCCCAACTGCTGCTCCCAGCCCCACAATTCCCACCTCAACCCCTGGTTCTCACCTCCCAGATCTCAAATTCCCACTCCCAGCCCCCGAGGGTGCAATCCAAAGTCCCACTCCCGTCCGCCCAGTTTCCAACCCAGACCCCCACTTCTCACCTCTACACCCATAATAGCCACTGCTACACCCCTACTGTTACTCCCAGCCCCCTAACTCCCACCTCAATTCCCATCCCTTCAGCTCCCCTAACTGGGTGACTAGAAGTCACCCAGTTCCCAATCCAGGCCCCCACTTCTCACCCATAGAATCATAATACCCACTCTCACACCCCTATTGCTATCCACTCCCAGCTCCCTAACCCCCACCCCAATTCCCATCCCCTTATCTCCCAGTCCCCAACGCCCTCAATTCCCACCTTTCCCACCCTCGACCACTTCCATTCCCCACTTCCAGCGCAACCCCTGAACCACCGCCGGATGCACCCTTCCTCCGACCGACTGCCATCACTCTCATCTCCCAACCCAGCCCCCTATATCCCGGGCATCCCTCTCCACCTCCACCTCCGTTCCCATCTCCCGGCCCCACGCAGGCGCGGCGCTGCCCTCCCCGTCGGGGCGGCGCTTGGGGCCGGAGCGCTGCGGGCATCGGAGCTCCGGGAGCGGCTGCAGCGGAGCGGTGGGATATCGGAGCTCCGGCAGCTCGAAGGTACCGAGAAAACCCCGGGATGACCGATGGAAGGGTTTCTCCCTGGCTTTTTCTTCAACCCCGAGGCTGTGACTGCGCGCTGTGCCCGGGGAGGGTGGGACTACAGCCTTTCGGGATACCTTGCTCCCTTTAGGATGAAGCTATCCCATTTGGGATGGCACCGTTTCCTTTGGGATGCTCGGGGCACTTGTGGCTTTGGGGACGGTGTAAGGGGGGACAACTGCATGGTGAGGGGTGAAGAAAGGTTTTAATGGGGCGGGGGGGAGTGGGGGGGGAAGGGGTAGGGAAATGCACGCACACCCCTGCACTGCTTTGCTTTAAACACGGTGCTGCCCTTGGCTCGAAGAAGAGGCTGAGATTTTGGGGATGCTGCAGATTGGGGTTGTGCAAATCAGACCCCTGAATGGTTAAAACCTTTCAGCTGCTCCCAGTGCAGCTGAGCTGAAGTGAAACTTTCGGCAGCGAGGCCTCGTGGAGAGCAGCATCAGCCACAGAGCATGGGAGGGGAAAGCTGGGAGGTTTCAGAGTTCTTCTTTGTTCTGAATTTTTGGGACAAACCCAATGGCTTTTAGAAAGTTAAAGTGAGATAGAGAGCTCCTGTCCTCAGGGTGACGCAGGGAGGAAAGCGATGTTTCTGCAGGTTCCCAAGCAGGGATGTGAGCCTGGCTTTCCCTTGTCCCTGTGACAGGAGGCATTACCTCTTTCTCCCCGTGTTTTTTGCTGCCCTGAAAATGTTATTTCAGAGCTGAAAACACCAGCCTGGTGCTTTTCAATTGGGCATCCCATTAGGAGTGTCTGTGTGCCTGCACCCCTCACCTCCTGTGCTGGTCACTGCCAGCTGAGCCTGGGATGCACGCACAGCACTTGGGTTTATTGCCACGTATATATTATCAATTAATTATTGCCAATTCCCATTATGCTGCTGCCTGGGTGCTGGGGAGAGCTGGCAGACAGCAAGAGGAGATGAGAGCAGGACACTGTTTGCAGGGATAGAGGGATGCTGTTAAATCCTACGGCTCGCTTTCTGGCTGCATCCAGCCAGGACGGCACTTTGTGGGCTGCTCTCATCTCCCTGCTGGCCTTCATCCCTTGGGATCATCCTCCAGGGAACCCCTTCCCCATTGGGTTATGGAAGAATTAAGGTGGTGGGACAAGGGAAGAGCTGCTCCTATCTTCCCCACCCCTTGGGATTGCCCCCTGGAAAGCCCCTTCCCCAAGGTTTCTGATGGGATGAGGGCATGGAAGAGTTAAGGTGGTGGGACCATGGAATGGTGTTGGGATGGACTCAGCTTGCAGCAGGTGCAGGGACTTCCCTAGAGGCTCTGCAGCTTCATCCCATTGGGAAGAGCATGAATTTGGGCAGATTTCTCTTCTAAGGTGCTGCGTGGCTCTGGGATAAGGAGGATTTGGGGCTGGTAGGAGGTAGTGATCTCCAGTCTGTGTGCTGGTGTCTCCTTTGTGAAGGGCCATGTTGGTA
>NW_024885355.1:796672-821356 GCF_019232065.1 Centrocercus urophasianus
CCCCCCAAAGTGGGTGCAGAGCAGACGTGGTGAAGCTCAGCTGTATCCCTGAGATAAATGTTGTCTTTGATTATACCTCAAAAAAAAAGCAACAAAAAAGGAAGAAATAAATCCAGCTCTGCCATGCCCTGTTGCTGCACAGATTAATAACAAAGCATTGATGCTTTAAGAAGGCTTTGGATCTGATCCCGAGAGGAGATTTAGACAGTGTTTGTGCTGGGGTATGATGATGATGCTAAGAATGGGTGCATTCTATAAATCTGTTCATACTTATAGAATCATTACCAGACATTTTCGGCTGGTTCAGAGGTGCCAAAATCCCTTTCCTGACTTGGTCCAAGCAGGCTGGTGTGTGGGGAATGAGAACGATGCAGTAAGGGCTGGGTGAGCATCGTGGTGATGCTCTGGGTGTTCCTGCTGAGGCAAGGATGGGCCAGATGGACCCAGAGGTTCCTCCAACCTCTGCCATTCCACAATTCTGTGATCGTATACAGTCCCTCCTCCTCCTCACAAGTCTCTATGATTTGTTCCCATTTCTCTTCCCCACCTGTGTTCAGGTTTCAGCCTGTAGGGAGCCAGTGGTGTGATGGGATGCTCATGGAAAGAATTTATTTGCTGGTGTCTTCATCTGTGGTTCAGCAGTGGGTTTTCATTGACCTGCTTCATATTCAGGTCCAGACAGTTCTCCACTTCCTCTCCCATCCCACGTCCCCATGGGTGGAACCATGGCTGTGTGATGAGATTGTGGTGCTTACTCCAGCTCTGCTCACTTCCACCTGATTACCCAGGGAGAAAGGGCTGAGCTCACTCCAAAAAATGGACGCAGCCCCATTCCCTTTGCTGGGGCTGCTTTGATTGCACCCGCTGAGCTGCAGCATTTTAACCCTTTCCTGCTCTTAGGGACTTGATTAGCAGGCATGGTGGGGATGGGTTGATGGTTGGCCGTGGTGATCTTGGAGGTCTTTTCCAAGCATTATGATTCCATGACTCCCCCTTGTACCCTGGGGGGATAACTCAAAGGTTATTGGTGTCAGATTGAGGAGTATGTATGGGTAGCTCCTGGAGGCATCAATGGAAATGGTGTCTGAGTTAATCACAGAATCACAGAATGGCCAGGGTTGGAAGGGACCTCAAGGATCATGAATCTCCAACCCCCCTGCCACATGCAGGGTCACCAACCTCCACGTTAAATGCTAAACCAGGCTGCCCAGGGCCCCATCCAACCTGGCCTTGAACACTTCCAGGGACGGGGCTTCCACAACCTCTCTGGGCAGCCTGTTCCAGTACCTCACCACTCTGTGGGTAAAGAATTTCCCCCTGATGTCCGATGTTTTGATCCCCTCTAGGAAATAATAACATGAGAGGTAATGGCTTCAGGTTGCACCAGGGAGGTTTGGGTTGGATGTCAGGAAAAATTTCTTCTCCAAAAGAGTGGTGATGCATTGGTACAGGCTGCACAGGGAGGTGGTGGAGTTGCTGTCCCTGGAGGTATTCAAGGACCATGGAGATGTGGCACTGAGGGATGTGGTCAGTGGGCATGGTGGGGTGGGTTGGGGTTGGACTTGGGATATTAGAGTTCTTTTCCAACCTCAGTGATTCTGTGATCCTATGAAAAAGCCCCATTCTCCTTTGTACTCTGGGACAGAGCATACTGCAGCAGCTCTTGCCTTTCTTCACAGAGTATTCCTTTGCAGCCAGCATTGCAGATCCTCGTGCTCCAAGGCTACGACAGATGATAGCTCTGCAGTGCCCCGTAGGTCAGCAGACCATCTCCTCTGGGCCTGATCCAGCCCTATGGGGTGGCTGAACCCAGCTCCCCTCCTCCTGCACATCCCTGGGCAGCTTTCATGTGCTTCACAGGCGATGGCCCAATTCAGTGGTGCTTTGACACATTTAACCTTAAAACACTCCAGCACATTAAAAAAAAAGCAAAAAACCAACACCCTGACAACACTCCTTGTGCCTTAGTTTGCCCTTGGGGTTAAAGGAATGATTTTCATCCTTCTGCTCTTCATTTCCTGCGTCGTTTCTGCTCGCTCGTATCCTGCAGTTTCAACCAGTCTGGAAGTTTTAATGCTGCCCACAACCAGGAAATGTGGCAGCGTGCATCAGCAGCGAACAAACATTTAAGGATTTTTCCTTGTGCAAGATTAAATTGTTACGAGCAAGGGAAATTTCCAACCAGACTTACAGGTGAAGCGGCAGCAGCAGCTTGAGGGCTTGCAAAGCACTGCGACCATCCTCACTCTGCCCCATTGCAGCAGAGGTGGTGGGGCAGATCTTCTCCCTGACTGCAGCTCTGCTTTTCAGCTCTGAGGTTTATTCTGCAATATTTTCTTGCTGTGAGGTTTATCTGACAAAACTGACCTGACACGGCTGCAGCAGCCCAGATCTGTGCAGTTTCCAGCACGGGGACAAAAATGCAGGGAAAAGGGCAAAGCTGCAGCTCTGCACGTGAAGCAAGATGCATTCCCCCTCTTGTGCTTTTACTGCTCTTTTTCTTTGCATCTCCAGTTAAATCGCAGAATGGGTTCAGTGGGGGAGAAAACACATCCCTGCAGCAAGAAGACCTCTGCCCATTGCATTTCTATGCTTTTTTGGTGTAGCATGCAGGCAGCTCTTGTTAGCTAACCTACATCCCTTCCCAGCTGTCCCAAGCTCATATAGAAAAGAAGGAAGCATGCTGATTAGTTGCTCAGGGTTTGCTTGTTTTGTTGTTCCTTTGGGTTGTTGTTTCTTTGCTTTGTTTTTTTTTGCTTGCAAGCCACACCCTGGCAAGCAGAGCTTCCCACCAAGTCTTTGCACACTCAGCTGCTCCCCAACCTTGCAGAGCAGGTCCTGCCACTAGTCTGAGCACGTGTGCATGCTGCCAGGATTGCTTTGGGCTGATTAAGGGAGTGAAAGCAAAGGGAAGCCGTGCACAGATAAAAGATGCAGCTGCAAACCCTCCATTTGCAAGCAGCTGTTGCAGAGGCATTGGTTAAGGGCCTTAAGAAATCCTCGCCCAGAAGAAATCTTCAGAGCTGGGAGGATGGCCGCTTTCTTTCCTACCCATGTGGGATCCCTCCTGGTGGTGCTGTCTGTAGGTTCAGCCTGTGGGGGATGTCCACCAGGGTGGATGTTCTGGCAGGAGCAAAGGATTGGGGTTGCAGCCCTGCACATGAAGTTGGGCTTGCAGCAGTGGTTTGGTCTCCCTGTTTGTAGTTGTGGCATGGTGTTGGGGCAGCTCGAGCTGGGGAGCCTCTCTGGTGGCTCAAGGTCATATCCTGGGATCCTGGGGGTTGATTGTGTTGTAGAATGGCTGGGAAGCAAAAGCAAAGGAAGGTGGGTGCTGCCCATGGGCATGAATCCCTACCAAAAGTCCAATAGTATTGGTGCATAGAATCATTGGAGTTGGAAGGGGCTTTTAAAGGTCATCTAGTCCAACTTTTCTGCAGTGACCAGGGGTATCTACATGGAGATGCCCTGTATTTTCTGGAGGTCACTGTGCCTTGTAAAATGGATCTGTTCCTCCCTGAATGTTTCTGCAATGGACAGAGAACCAAAGGCCATGGACACAGGACACAGCCTGTCCCTGCCCAGAAAGCACCACAGTGCTGTGATATGCGTCAGTCATTGAATCATAGAATGGAATCATAGAATTGTTACAGTTGGAAAAGACCTCTAAGGTCCCCAAATCCAACCATCAACTCATCCCCACCATGCCCACCAAACTGTGTCCCTCAGTGCCACATCTGCATGTTTCTTGATCACGATGAGCAGCAGCTCACGTGATGCTGGTTAGCTTTGACCATCCAACTGTAGGGCTGTATGTTGGCCTATGGGATTTCTCCCTTGGAACTCTTGTTACTCAGGAGGGGAAATGCTCAAAAGGGAGATGAGGTTCAGTGGACATAATCCATGGTGCTCAGCACCATGAGCTGTATCCATCTTCCCTGGGCAGCAAGAGTTCAGGCCTTGTTGGTAAAAGTCTGCAGCCTTTTGTGTTCAAGAGCAGCACTGCAAAATCTTTCCAGTATATTAGAGAAAACTGGGGCTGGTAAAATTAAGGAGAAAGGGAAGAAAGGTTTGCTAAGGTGTTGCAGAATTAAGGCAGAAATGTGACTTGGAAAGCTCAAAATGAGACAGCAGGAGCTTTACCCCTATGCATCTTTGTAGCTCTTGTAGCATCCAATTGCCTCCATTCTGCCTCCTGTAGAGTAGCTGCAGCCCCGTTATCTCTTCAGCTTCTCAGGCACGCGTCTCTGCATCTTTTGAAGTTCAATTGCTTTAATTATCCCAGAAGCTGCAGTAGCAATTGGAGGCAGCACATTTGCATGGAGACGTGCTGCATTTTATCTGTGCTTAATAATGAGCTTTCTGAATGAATTTCCCAAAACCTCTTAATGAAGCGTCTCCGAGACCCGTAATGCCCAAGCTAAAGGCTGTCTGCACTGTCTCAAGCAATACCTCCTGACTTCTCTGTCCTTCTCCCTGTATACATAATGGAGGTGTGGGTCGGTCTTCAGACCATAAGGTTTCTGTCCAGCTGGCAAGAAATTCAGTGTGAACATATTGTTGTGGTGTAAGGCTTCCAGTGGAGTCAGTGTGACTAGGTTTAAAAGCAGCTGGTCCAGACATTCAATTAAGAGCCCTGAATAAATAATAGCAATCAGTTCAGGCCAGTCCTACAAAGACGACATTCTTCTCTTGACTTATTTGTATTTTATCCAGAACGATGCTGAGAAGGGCACGGTGCTCCTGTTGTCTGATAAAGCAGGTGTTCAACACCGTGCACATGGGGGGTGATGGCAGTTGGGTCCTCTTGGGTTAAGGAAGGCCCATGTGAATGAACAACCACAGGTGGAGGTGACTGGATTCTGCGTGCATGACTCTGCTATTCCTAGGCAGTTTCTCCAGTGTCTGAAACCCTGCTCTATTCAGAGCATGTTTGAAAGCACAACCTTGCTATATGAGACCAGCCTCCTACCTCTCTAAGCTGCCCCATCTCAGTTTGGGGCTGCCCTATGTAAATCTGGTGGAGCCCTGCAGAAGCTATCTGCCGTCAGTAGGGTTTTGCCAGGAAGCCCAAGGATTCATGGATGTGCTCGGATGTGACCTTTCCCTTCTTTGTTGTAACCAGCCATTACGTAGTGCTCGCTGTAATCATTAATCAGAGCCACAGCTACAGGGCTGAGGCATGGAGGGTTGGAAGGGTGATGGATATCTCCAGGAGTTGGGCATTTGCAAGGCTCATTAGTTCACTTTTCGTTTCTTGTCCTATAATCTCTGCTGATCTGCAAGGGTTTAAAACCCTAATCTGGAGATTTATCCAGGGTTTTTAAACCCTGTTGAGGTACCTGGTGGAATCATCAATCATTAAGGTTGGAAAAGACTGCTAAGATCAAGTCCAACCATCAACCATCCCCACCTTGCTCACTGGTCATGTCCCTCAGTGCCACATCTCCGTGGTTGTTGAACACCTCCAGGGTTGGTGACTCCACCACCTCCCTGGGCAGCCTGTGCCAATGCATTACTACTTTGTCAGAGAAGAAATTTTTCCTAACATCCAACCTGAATATGATGTGCATCTGCTGTGGTAAAGTTTGGGACATGTTGACTTTTTGGGGTATCCCAAACAGAACTTCTCTGTTCTCACCAACCAAGAGTTTGGGAAGAGCTGGATGCCAAGCAGGGAATATCTTCTTCTTCTGTCTTCATGATGTGGCACTGAGGGACATGACCAGTGAGCAAGGTGGGGATGGTTGATGGTTGGACTTGATCTCAGCAGTCTATTCCAACCTCATGTGAAGCTGGCAGCCTGGTGGCATATTAACCTCCCTCTGCTTTTCGGTCTGTCCTTGTGCCATCTTCTCTTGTTTTTTTTTTTTCCCACAGCCATCTCTGTTAGTCCTGCAGCTCTCCAGCCTCTTCCATTTGCAGCCACCAGATTTACTGTGTGCCAGGATGCCTTCAGACAGACATCCTGCTCCTGCCTGGACTTAATGCTGAGCAGAAGGTTTGCCCTGGCAGCCCACAAACCCATGTTGTGTGCAGCGCTCTGGTCAGGCAGATCTTGACCACAGCAGCTCAGCAAGCAGAAGATGAGGAATGAGCTCTACTCATAACCTAGACAGCCACCAGGAAATGTGTTTTTACATCCTGCTGCTGAGACAGTGTTATCAGGGTGTTGGGCAGTGCAGTGTTGCCCTTTTCTCCTGCAGTGACATCGTCGCCTGTTTGCAAATGGTGACTCACGTCTGCAAGGAACGAGGAGCTCCCAGCTTGGTGGCACTCCCTGTGAGTTATCCAAGCAAAAGGGAACTCCTGATGTTTGTACCCTGCCTGTTTCCCTGCAAACAGGCATCCAGGGATACCCAGACGTGCTGACTCCAAGTACAACCTGAATTCCACGTCTCCATGTAAACCCATTGGTTTGCCCACTTGGTATGCAGGCACCTTTAGGAGCTCTTTTGACTTGCAAGTCTGTGAGCTGTGCTTTTGTGTTTCCTTGCCCATGTTATTTACCTGGTGGTAACGTGGTCCCATGCACTAGGGGAGAGTGGGGTGACACAGGAAGCCTCTGCTGACCCTCTGGGTCTATTAGAATCATTAAGATTGGAAAAGACCTCGAAGATCATCAGGTCCAACCATCAACCCGTCCCCACCGTGCCCACTCAACCACATCCCTAAGTGCCACGTCTACACATTTCTTAAGCAATGAACAGGTGATGTTCTGGGGATGTCACATTAACAGAAAGGTAAAAACCAGAGAGATGCATTCAGTCCTCTGTTTTTTGATGGTTTTCTTTCGATAAGAGACTGCTGTAAATGCTCGGTAATTTGCACTTTGTGTAAAGCAGCTACTTAGAAAAACATCCAACTGCTCCCAAACATCTGGGTATGAAGAACCTACAGCTTCCCAGAGGAATTAAATCCCTGGTTAACCGCAGTCAATTTGTGAAGAAATAATGTCTTGTTTTCGGATATTCACCAACCTGGCTTCACCTCTCAGTCCTTGTGGATGCTGCTGATGCACGCAGGATGCTCTGCGGTGCTGTTGGCTCCAGGCCATGCCACTTTGTGTCCAAGCAAATCAACGGTGGATGCACCCATGGGAATGGGAAAGAGCTTTGGGAATGCAGTTCAAACCTGCTGCCAGCTGTGCTGCTGGTCCCAATGGCCCTTAAATGAGAGTGTCACTTTATAGCCTGCATCTTGAGGTTTTTTTGTTTGTAGACGTGTGTGGAGCACTTATCTCATGTTCTGTGTAGAAAGGGATTTGTGGTTTGGCTGCTTCTTTCCCAGATTGTGGAAAAAGAGTGCATAAAGCTGTTCTTGTGTTGGCAGCATTTCCCCTGCAGGGCAGGACTTCTGTGTCAATAGCTGGAAGAGCAATTCCCAGTGTCCACAGAATCATGGAGGCATTAAGGCTGGAAAAGACCTCCCAGATCCCCAAGTCCAACCCCAACCCATCCCACCATGCCCACTGACCACGTCACACTGTGCCACATCTCCACGTTTCCTGAACACCTCCAGGGATGGTTGACCCCACCACCTCCCTGTAGAGCCTGCCCCAATATGTTACCCCTTTTTTCAGAAAATAAGTGTTTCCTGATACCCAACCTGAACCTGCCTTAGTGCAATTGAAGGCTATTACCTCTCTTCCTAAAGAAGCACATGAGAAGGCTGGAAAAGACAAGTTAAACAAAATTTTTGGACAGAGCCTGTCTGCTCTGAGTACTCTGAATATTCTGCCATTGGGTTGTGGTTTGTAGGTTGTAAATTTTCCTCATGACTGCACCTGTTTGGGGCTTTGTGAGTCCCGTGCCTGGTCCCCACCTCGTCTTCTCTTTGACCTGTGCCACATTGCAATGTGATACCAAGGGTGTCTCCTGCTCAGTGAGAACGTAGATCGCACCCTGTAAGGACAAATTGTTTGGTCTGACATGTCTCCAGACAAATAAAAACTGTAGGATCTCCAAGCAAGGAGCCCTTTGCTTCCTGGCCAGGGTGCAGCCCTGAGATAAGTGCAGTGAGCCTTTGCTGGCAAAGCCTGCAAGCTGGAAGGATAGGAAAGGAAGTGATTTCTGAGAAAGGAAGGAATACATCAGCAGACATTTGGTCCTGGCCGGTGCAGACACTTTCAATAGTTATTCCGTTGCAGTGCTTGGAGCTGGGATCACAACCAGCTGGCAGGAGCTGGAAGGGGGAGTCCACAGCAGCCCTGAGTCATGCATCTGGCTCCCTCCCCAGCAAACAGCTTCTTGCTTAACTGCTTGGTGGCTGAACTGAGGTCAGGCTCAGATCTCTGTTCCATTTCAGCTCTGCAAAGGGGGTTGGAAGCGCGGGTTTCATTTCTTACCCATGCACAAACACATGTGTGGGGTTTTGTTAATGATGTCTGCTTTCCTTGCTCCGTGAGCATGCTAGCTTTGTGCAAGGAGGCAAAGTGTGCTCAGGCAGTCCTTCAGCATTTTAATGTGGCAGATCTGAAGTTCAGCCTGGTAAGCATGAAATGCTGCAAATTAAAGAGAGTAATGATTTTTAACACTGCCCCAAAAACATTTCCCCCAGCCCTCCCTTTCAATTATTTTGCAATTTAAAAAAAAAAAAAAGAAAAAAAAAAGGGTCCTGAGCATTTTCCTTTCTCCTTTAGCTTGGCTTTTTCTTTGCAACTCAATCCTATTTCATAGAATCATAGAATGGCTTGGGTTGGAATGGACCTCAAAAATCATCAAGTTCCAGCCCCCCATCCATGGGCAGCGTTGCCAGCCACTAAATCAGGCATCAGACCAGGCTGCCCAGAGCCCCATCCATCCTGACCAACCATTTCCATCCTCTTGGCCAAGGGTGACAGTCACCCTGGTGTGGGATAGCAGGCAAGGAGTCACCCCCATAGGCAGATTTGGGCCACAGGAAGGCTGATGAGCTTGGCTTAGAGAACTTTTGACCCATTCTCATCAGGATGGACACTGCGCAGGGCATCACAAGGAGGTAAACATTGCAAAGGTCGTTGGAAAAAGCAGCTCCAAGCTGTGATTGCAGAGCAGTAATCTTATGAATGAGCACCCAGATGCCAGCCCTTGGCCACAGGACAGGCAGTGGAGTGGTGGCTGGCATCTCCTGCATCAAAGCCATAACTTCTGCCTCAACTTGAGCATGGCTTTTCAAAAGTCACAAGACTTCCCCTCCCCTCCAGGCTCTATTCCTAAATCTCACAAGTTCTTTCTGCACAGCATCTCATGGATACATCCTTTCCCCTTTATAAAGACACGTATTTCGTGTCTTTGAATAATTCATCTTATATCTGCTATAGCAGAATCCTTCTCCCCCTGCCTTTGTATCATTAGATAAAGCATTAGAAACTATTCAGTTCCAAATCCATAGTCCTGCAGGATCATCACTGAACACTGTGCCTGCAGAGGAAGGACTTGGGGTGAGTGGGCTGTTGACCACACAGTACCAATGGTTTCCCAGTGAAGATATGTCAACCTATTGCCCCAGTTATAGAATCATAGGATGGCCTGGGTTGTAAAGGACCACAATGATCATCTAGTTTCAACCCCCCTGCTGCGTGCAGGGCCACCAACCACCAAACCAGGCTGCCCAGAGCCACATCCAGACTGTCCTATGAAGTCTATCCAGGGCAGTGCTTCTCTTGGAATTTAGATCTCATTTAAGGGCCTAATCACCCTTTTGCATAATTATCCCATGCTGGGAGACACAAGGCACGTTGGAGAAATGTGGGTGACAAAGTACCTCACAAGCTGCTTTAGCAACCAGACCTCAGCAGCAGGGAGACCTGTGGAGCTAACAACAAGTGGGTTATTTTGGCTTCAATCAGGCCTTGGCTGATAAGCACTTGTGCTCCTAATCAAGCTGATAAATGCCAGCAATTAAAACCTGTGCTTTGCAGGAGTGAAGTGTTTTCATCTCACCCAGGCAAGAGAAGGTCAGTTGGTTGGATGATACTCTCAGCAAGGGCATTGATTTGTTTCTCCAATATCTACTTAATTCATCAATGAGGAAAGTGAAACCACTCTGACATGGGTGTATGATCACATAAGTGATTGTACAGTCCCTGAGACTATGGATGTTCACACGTTTTCTGCTCCCAGTCAGCTCTTCCTGCAACTTCCTTCTCATATCTGTGGATATTCATTAACCACAATAGGGATATAGTATTTATACATCTTGCTGGGATCAGTGAGTTTGGTCAGCTTGCTCAATGTATATTCTGCTGGATATATATTCTGCTGGATGTATATTCTGCTGAATCATAGAGTTGTTTGAGTTGGAAGGGACCTTAAATGTCATCAACTCCACTGAAGTAAATAGGGATACCTGCAACTCCATCAGGCTGAGTAATGATCAACAGAATCAACAGGACGCCCTATTTTGGGGAGAGAGAAAAATGATGCATGAATATTTAAATCTGGGGTACTTTTAGGGAAGTAGCTGTAGAAGAGGGGTTATGGTTTAGTAGAGGGGAAAACTGCAGGAGGTTCCCCCTTCCCTTCTGTCTGAGGTGAGAGAATTCTTCCTATGGGATGGAGGGATGAGAACCAAAGCAAAAGGGTTGGTACCCAATGACCAAGCAATGAGGGTGCTTGACGAGGTGCTGCTTTCTCTCAGAATCATCTGGACAGTGGTTTTCTGCTGTCTGCTGGATTCCTAAATTCACATCTCTACCCTAGAAGCTTGTCAAGACAGAATAATTAATCTGAAAACACAGGGCTTGCTGCCAAGAGGTCTTTTTTTAATTAAAAACAGATCTGATCAAGCCTACTGATGAACTGGCTTCTCTGATGAAACCATGAAGTGTGTGTGTATGTAATTTTGAGCAGAAGGTGCTTCTCGAAACCCTGGCCCTCTGGGGATGGCCTGCACTCATTGCTGCCTTCTGAGCAGATAAATGGTCATCACCTCGAGACGACTGAGGAACGTTTCCTGCTTTAAATGGGGCATCCAGGATTTGAAATGTTTAATATTAACCATGACAAAGTTTCCTCTGTGTGATAGTGGGCTGAGAACCTGCTCTGTGTAGGCACCACCCAGGGTGCCCCATTGCTCTGCAGTAGACCATAAAAGCTGCTCACATACAGCTAACCTGGGGGCATCTTCTCGTCCTTCAGCTCTTCAGGCTTCAGTTTTCCTCAGGAAAACCCCAAACAGGTTATGAATTCACTGTAAGTCAGGCTGTCATCTCCTTCTGTGCCTGTATGAGTGGTGTTCGTCCAACCCTGGGGTAATTCAGAGATATGAGTCCAGGCAATCAGTTAGTTTAGAGGAATCACCCATCTCCTCATTCAGATACAGGCTTTTTCCTGCCTGTTCAAACTGGAGCGTGCTGATACCTTGTGGTATGGCTTAATCCTTATAGGAGAGGGAGCCACAGGTGCTCTAAAGGACCCAAAATGTGTGCAGTAACTCAGACCTGTCAAAACTGGGGGAAGGCTTGGGCAGAAGCCAGGGGGTGTCCTCCAGCCATGCCTTTTTGGTCTCCATGTCTTCTAGCCGTGACTTTTGGGTCCAGGTGTTGCAGAGGAGGGTGGGGTATCCATAGCCATACCCTACCCATCTCACTCCTGCTTTTTCTGTCCCCCCAGAGTCAGTAGGAAAGGATGTTTTCCTCAGTGAAGCCCTATGAGAACCAGCGCTACGCTGCCCTGAAGAAGGAATGCCTGAGGAAAAAGCAGCTCTTTGAGGACCCTCTTTTCCCTGCCAACGATGACTCACTCTTCTACAAGTCAAGAATCCAGGGCATTCAGTGGAAGAGGCCAAAAGTAAGTGTGCCCATTCCCTTGCCTCTTAATGCTGCTTTCCACCACCCCATCGCTCAGGAAACCCCAAAATGCCCAGTGCTTTACCAACTGCAACACTAAGTCTCAGACAAGCTATCCTCTCCCTGGAAAGGTTTATCAGCAGCATGAACCTCTGTGAATATAAGGAGACCTGCTGCACTGAGAAGTGGGCCCAGGAGCCCACTGGAGGTTTCTCCATGACTCTGTTTCTTTGTGCATAAGTCAGAGAGATGCTTTGCAACCTGATTGCTGGATCATATTCTTAAGTCTGGTGGATCTAGTAGAGCAAAGAGACAGCTGTATTTCCTTGCTTATGCATTTGCAAATGAAAAAGAAAATAATCTATGAGCAGGAGAGGTGTTTGGGGGGTTTTGAAGAGGTGGGCTTTGGGGGCTGAGTGTAGAGGTGCTGGGTCCGATCTGCAACCATGACCAGAGACATGGAGTTGTTGGAGTGCATACAGAGCAGGACCACAAAAGTGATCCTAAGGATGGAACCATCCTCTCCAATGAAGACAGGCTGAGAGAGCTGGGGCTGTGCAGCCTGGAGAAGAGAGAGCTCCAGGAAGACCTGATAGCAGCCTTTCATTGGGGCTGTATGAACGGGTCAGACTCTTTAGCAGGATCTGTTGTGATAGGAAAAGGGGAGATGGTTTCAAACTAAAAAGAGGGGAGATTCAGACAGGATGTGGAAAAAAAGGTTTTCACCATGAGGATGGTGAAGCACTGGCAAGGGTTGCCCAGAAGTGTGATAGATGTCCATCCCTGGAGACACCCAAAGTCAGGCTGGATGGGAGTCTGAGCACCTGATGGAGCTGTGGTGTCCCTGTTCATTGCAAGAGAGATGGACCAGATGGCCTTTAGTGGCTCCTTCCAACTCAAGTCTATGATTCTATGATACTGCTGAACTGCTCAGCAGCTGCAGCAGCCCCTGCCCCTCCCTGTGCCCAGAGAGGTTCTGCTGGTGTTGGTCACTGCTGTCCTCCATTCCCTCAGTACTTCATGTGGCCAAAATGCTGGAGGGAGAGGGGTGTGTAGAACAGAGCTGTGTCTGTCCCTGTGAGGGCAGTCCGTGGGGTGAATAAAAAGGGCTCTGTGTGATGGGAGGATCGGTGCTGAACAGGCTCCTTTTGTGTGGCTGAGCCCAGCATCCCAGCAGGCCCTTGAAGAAGGAGATCTCATTTCTCTCTGTGTGATTCCTTCTGCTCTGTCCTGGGCTCTTCCTTGAGGTTTGTGCAAAGTACTGTGTGCACATTTTGTTCCCTTTGTCCCGCCAACATCTTTTTTTCTGTGACAGTCAGCAACCCTTTCCTTACATTCCAATCATTAAGGTTGGAAACGGCCACTAAAATCATCAAGCTCAACCATCATCAATCCCCATTTAGAAAACAAGCAAAGTGACACTCCCAGCTCTCAGCAAACACTCCTTTGAGGGCTTCCTGACCCAGAAATGCAGTCCACAAGACCTTGGGATGCTCTCTGCAGGCAGGGGATGCTGTGCACGCACCTCTGCTATCTCTCAGGGCCATGGCCATGATTTGTTTGGGAGAGTTTCAGCTCAGGCTGTGTGATAAGGCTCAAGAGTACACCATGCCCTGGGCTCTGCTGTGGAAACAGGGTGGGTGGAGAGTGGAAATAAGAAGTGTTGGATGTTACAACAGCTGTTTGCTTTCACAGAAAGGGTGTTGCTTACCATCTGTGTGGGGAAGTGGTATGTAGGAGCTAAGCTTTTCACTGGTGTGTGAGAAGTAACTGCACTGAGCTCACTGGGGTGGTGGGAATTAGCTCTGGCAGGGTCTCATTCCCATTCTTTGTGTGTGCAAGTACCTTCATTCCCTTCCCATACCTAGAAGCATAGAATCTTTTGAGTTGGAAGGGACCCTTAAAGGCCATCTGGTCCAACTCCCCTGCAGTGAAGAGGGACACCCACAGATCCATCAGGTGCTCAGAGCCCATCCATCCTGACCCTGGGTGTTTCCAGGGATGGGACACACACACATTTCTGGGCAACTTGTTTCAGTGCCTCAACTGGAACTGCTTCATCCTTTCTACTCCTCCACTTACGCCCAGAACCTGCAGTGGCCAGAAAAAACAATCTCTGCTCCACTCTCCCTTTTGTTTGATGGGAGAAGGGGAGGCCTTCCTGGAGCAGTTGGTGAATAACCCATCTTGGGCAACTTGAGATAACCTCCCACATCTGATGCTGCAGTGTTTTCTGTAATGGTCTCAGCCTTGTTTTTTCCCAGAGCATCTTCCCTCCCTCCCTGCTCTCCTGGCCTCCAGATCTCCTTTGGAAGCCAGCTTTTTGCAGATGTAGCAGCTGGACAAGCCCTCATGCTGGGCTTTAGCTCTGGTGGCTGCTCTCTGGATGACTTCATCTTCCAGCACAGCTGAGCCAGAAAGCTAATTGCTGGAGTGTGTCAGAGAGAGGGAAGCCATACCAGGAAGTGGGCCTTGAAGAGCTGTTGTTTTGTGTAGCCATTCAAAAATGAGACTGTTTTGTTGCTGAGCCAAATCAGATTCTGGAGCTGGCTTGGCCAGCATTAGGGGTTCTTTCTGGCAGCAAAGCTTGGCGTTTGCATCAGGGATTAAACTTGGTGTTTTGGGCTGAGTTCTTGAAGCTCCTTCTCCCTCTGTCTGCTGCTGTATGAAGGCAAAAGAGATCTGTGTAATGGGGCACATGGTGCTTGATCCTCAAACTCTGAGTTTTGCAGGTTCCATTGGAGATACAGATGCTGTGGTGCAGCAAAGAAATAGCAGTGTGAAGAAGAAATAGTCTGTGCATTAGGTGAGATAATCCAGGATTTTAGGGGCTGGATAAATGAGGAGAGATGGTACTGGGAAGAGGCTGGCAGACATGCAGGCTGGGAGGCAGAAATTAGGGCTGAAATAAGGAAAGCAATGGATGTAATTTTTCTGGATTTTATTTAGACTTTTGCAGCATCCTTCTGGACAAATTGTCCAACTGTGCAATAAATGAGGTCACACTGCACTGGATGATGAACTGACTCAATGGTTGAGCTCAAAGGATCGTAGTCAGCGGGGTGACATCTGGCTGGTAGCCACTTCCTAATGGTGGTCCTCAGGGCTCAGTTCTAGGACCCGTCCTGTTCAGTGTTTGTATCAGTGATCTGGATGACAGAGTATAAGGGAACAGCATGAAGCTGTGCCAGGGGAGGATCAGACTGGATGTCAGGAAATATTTCTTTACTGTGAGTGTGATCAGACACTGGAACAGGCTTCCAGAATGGTGGTTGATGCCCCATGCTTGTTTATATTCAGGAGGCACTTGGTTAAAGCCCAACTTTTTGGTTAGTTGTGAAGTGGTCAGGCAGTTGAACTTGATGATCTTTGAAGATCCCTTCCAACTGAACTACTCTATTCCACTCCGTTCAATTCCCCTATCCTATCCCATCCCATTCCTTGGGAACACCATTCATGGTCTGGAGAGGAAGAGGCTTGTCTACCCTGCTGGAAAACAGCTCACCACTCTTAAAATCACTGTCTCAAAACACAGCTCTTGTGTACAGACTGCTACTGGAGATGCCATGAGATTGATAAGGGGTTAAATTAGGCTCATTAGTTCCTCCTGGCCTTAGCAAGGGTGTCTTTTCTCCCTGTTTCAAAGAGGACCAGTTGTTGGCTCAGGACCTGGACTCATTCTATCTGCTGCTGAGACTTTCTGGCTGGTCACCAAGTCATCACCATGCCCAATGGGAAGTAAATTAGACCAGATGGAAGACTTAGGTCATGAATAGTCATGGTGCTGCTGCATCTTTGCACTGTGAGCTCAAGCCTGCAGGTTGCAACAACTATAGGAACTGTCTTGGATGAAGCCTACACCATCCTGTCTTCAGGGGAAGAGTCCTGCTCTCCATCCCTGTTATCAGGATATTTTTTTTTAGCTCTTTGTAGTTTGCTCTCAAGCACCAAATTCTCTCTGCAGGAATTCTCGAGGGAGTTTGACCCTGATTGAACAGTGCAAAGATAGGTTCTTGCTAAGTGGCAATGCTATCTGGGTGAGAGTCTGGATGAGGAGCTATGAGATATAGTTTAGTGGCTTGTGGTTGCAATGTTAGTGGGAGGACGGTCGGATGATTTTGTAGGTCCTTTCCAATCTTGTGATTCTGTGATTCTATGAAAGATGTTTGGAAGGGAGAAGCTCTGAGCTGGCGTAGTTTTCTTTGGAAAAAGAAAGGCCAGACATTTTAAGAAGGGCTGTGGGCAGGAGGAGGTCTTCCAGCTGGAGGACTGGGGCATTTTCAACCCTGCTTTGGCACTGAGGAGAGATGCTTTCTTTCACAGCCCTTTTTATTTATATTTTTTGTTTCCAGCCATACGATAGCTATTTTGTTTTAAGAACTGGGGAATGCCATTTTTCAGCAGCCACTTCTCTGACATATATCTAGACTGACTTGTCCGTAGGGATTTTGTCCTATTTCCATTTTCTCCTGAATTCAGTGTCTTTGGATGAGGAGGGGACACTGCAGGAGAGGAGCGTATCTCTCCGATCCCTTTTTCCTTGCATGATGAAGCACTTATCTCCTTTCCCTTGCTGAGTGAGGGTTATACAATCCATCCCTGCGGGGTTTTCCTGGAATGAGAAAGGAGTCAATGAACTAATTCACTAAAAGCAGGACCAGCTCTTGCCTGCCCGCAAGTTTCTGCATTAAAAGGTCTTTTCCCCAGCGTACAACACAGGCTGGGAAGATGGCAAAAGCACAAGGGTGATGATAATGGGGATCCAGAGGCTAAAATCTTCTGGAGCTTTCCTCTTAAAGCTGTTAGAACTTGGGGTGCCAAATCTTTAAGCCATGTCACTCAGTGCACCATCTACCCTTCTCTTAAACACCTCCAGGGTCAGTGGTTCCACCACCTCCCTGGGCAGCTTTATGGTCCTGCCCATAGGAAGCTAGGGATGCCTGTGAATAGCATTACCAATGGATGAACCATCTCCTTTAAATGGGAGTCTGCAGCCTCCCTGCTATCCATTACAGAGTCAGAGTCCTTCCAGACTTTTGCATTTCTGCACTTAGGAATTTATGAGCTGCTCACCTGTTCATTTATCTGCTGTGCTCTCTGAAGCCTGGAGCTGGCTGCCAATTTGGTTGCTCCTTGCCAGTAAGGGGATTGATCACCTTGCAATGCAGTTTCTGAGTTTATCTTGTTTTTAAGCCTTAAGTCAGCACTGTTTACCTATTCCCAGTCCAGGAAGGATGAGATAATTTTTGTTATTATTTATGATTATTTCAAGAGCTCTCAGTTCTCCCTGAGCTGGATGCTGACCCTGGATCTGTCCCAGCAGATTTCACCAGATCCTTCCAGGGTTGTGGCCCCGTGGTGACACACACATGTTTTGCCTCTTAGCATCAGACTAAGCTGCCTGGCATGGGCAGTGTTCAATAAGAAAGCAGCCAGGGAGTCTGCTCCGTCTTCAGCCTCAGAAGGACACAGCCAAAAATTCAAAACCAGTGCTAAAATCAGCAGATCAGATTTATGGCTTATATTTTAATGCAGCCATGTGTCTATGTCTAGAAATTATCGTAGCTGAGTCTGTAATGGAGGACAGTGGGAGCAGACAGTATCACAGAAAGGAGCCAAGGGCATCTGCTGCCCTCTCTGAGGAAAGTGGAAGGGAATGGTGTAAAACCTTTGCAGATTGGGCTGTAGGGTTCAGGAGGGTTAGGGCGTGGGGCAGGTACAGGGCAGCTTGTGCTCTGGGTGAAGCCAAGCCTTTAATCTCTGTGCAAGCACTGCTGGTGAGATAGATCTCTAAGACCACCCCCACCATGCCCACTGACCACATCCCTCAGTGCCACGTCTCCATGGTTCTTGAGCACCTCCAGGGACAGGGACAGGCTGCCCAGGCAGCCTGTGCCAATGCCTCACCACTCTTTCCAAGAAGAAATTGTTGCTAATATCCAACCTGACCCACATGAGCTCCTGAGGACCAAGATGAGCAATGCAGCTTTGAATTTTTAGTCTTGGGAGAAAATGGGATTTCATGGGACTTTGTCTCTGGGTTCTGCTGGCACCAAAGCCCTTGCAAAGGAGCTTGGTTAGGCACGGTGCTGCCTCTTGAAGAAGGAAAATGAAACACTAGGCATGGTAAAACTGAGGGCTGACATCAGTTGCTGTGATAAGTGGTTAAAGAAAGAAGCAAATAAGAGGAAGCATGGGTGGAGGATGGAACCCTGCAGCTGGAGCAGAGGAGCCATTTCCTTGGTCTGCTGAGTCTAAAGCCAGAGGGAACTGCAGTCAATGCATCGGCTGAATTTCTGCACGACAAGTGGTCACGGGATTTCCTTGAATTAACTTCCCATTGAATTAAACTAGAGCCACTTCCTCTAAGCACCAGCCAGTTTTATTTAAAGCATTTCCAGGAGGGAAAAATAAACCACAGCTCCGGATCACTTGTTCTAAGGACCAGTCCTCACCTGTGGATTTGAATTTGTATGTGTGTAAGAATTGGCAAAGCTTTAGCATGCACCGCTCATATCTTGTGTGCACTGGGGAAACGCTGCTTCTCCATTTCTTTCTCCTTTAAATATGTGGTAGATTTATGATTACCCTGAGCAGAGGAATGCCTATGCCTGTAGAATGAACCCTCTCTCCATCATCTTTCCATCTTGCCTTGCTCAGCATGCCCTGGGCTCCAGTCAGATTCAAAAGCATCAACGAGTTGACCAGGGGTGAAAAAATGCAGCCAGCATCCATCTTTGTCAATGCCCCAGGGCAAGGGCTTGTCCTTTCCTTGCTGCCAAGGGACTGACTCTGTCTGATTGAGTTGTATGGAGTATTAAATTCCCCAAGTTGTCCCTTTTTAAAATAAAACCCCAACGTAATTCAACAGTAAGTGGAATGGTACTGTTTCTCCTCTGATATACATAATTTAGCACAGACGTTGGGAGGCAAGACAAGCATCATTGAGGAAGTACAGTGGCTGCAGTGTTTATGCAGGCTTTAGTGACCTAAAGCAGAGCACAGGTAGCTGAACTCACCAGCTCCAAGCAGGGTGCCAAGCTATGTGAGATGCTGACCTGTTCACACCCTCACCTGGATGCTCATCTCTCAAAATCCACAAATGGGTTCCTTTTTGGACTATCCTTCTGTATAGAAATGGGCTCTGGCTTCCTCCCGTCTTGTCCTTGGCTTTCCAGGTGCCCTAAAAGGGATTAGGGCTTCAGCCATCTCTTTGGGGCAGAAGAAGCTTGCCATTTCTCCTCCCTTTGAGGCTGGTGGAGACTCACACAGACATCGCAAGAAGAAAACAGAGATGAAGCATCACACTTTGGAATGACAGCTGGTCCAGCAATGTTGACCAGCACAAGAGGCTGCAGCTAGGAAGGGGTGACCAAAGAAAGCAACCAGTATCTTCTGGATCTTTAGTAAGAAACCACCATTTGGTGATGCATTCCTCCCGGTTCCCCTTCAAGAAGAGAAGGGAGAACAAACTATCTTAATAAGCAGTGTTTGTGGATGCTTGAAGCTTGAGTGTGTCCTGGTGCAAATACCACCACTGGAGTTATGTAAGAAATAATCATGGAACATGTAAATAGAGTGCTTCATAATGGGAGAAACCAGCTAGAAGTCTAACCATGTATACACAATATGCAAACCATGTTGTGAGTTTGTATGGAGACTCACCTGTCCCTGGGAGGGCTTGTGCATCTTCCCATCTTGGAGCTATGGATGATGTACCAACATCATTGCATCTCTCGCTAAACTGGCAGTAAACTGGGCATGTATTAAAGGCTTCAAAGTCTTGTCTGGGAATGCTGCATGGAAGAAATCACCATAGGAAACAAGGATGCTGTTGAGGAGAGATGAAACTTGCTTGGTTTTAGCAGCTCTGTGAATACTTCTAGCTCCATGACCTGAGACTGCTTCAGGAAGATCCCTGTTGGGTCACTTTGGTTATTAAATATGGATTTCATTGTGTTTGGTGAAATTCCCCTTGGAGGGTCCAGCCAGCACCAGACAATGCTGGATGCTTATGGTGTGATTTGAGCCCACACTGCTGACAAACTCCTCTCTGCTGCCTTCTCTTGCCAGCAGTAGGAATGCACCTTTTCTTGTTGCTTGAATTTTTGAATGATTTTCTCCCATCCATGTTCCATCTCCCATCTCATGTTACAGAAGCTCATGTGTCCACATTTCTAGATGTTGGCTTTCTCATAAAGTGTGTTTCTGTGTTTGCAAAGCTACGCCCAGAGTATGAATAACCAGAATAGGTGTGGGCTGGAAGTCACTTCTTTAAATAGCTTAAACTCATGATAACCTCTTCGTCACCAATGCACAAACGGGGATTAATTGGGCCTGTGGTGGGGTCAAGTGCTGGTCTTGAATCAAGGTGCTGCTGTGTTATAAATACAGTACAACCGCAAACTTAGGGGCAGATCCTCGCCCTGGTATAGTGTTGCTTAAGCAGATGTGAGAAGTATTCCTGCTGGAAACTATCTAAGATGTTTTGACCTGCATTGCAGAGGGTGGAGATAATTTTCCTTTGCAGCTTTGTGCTCTCTTTTTCCATTTCTTGACTCTTAAGATAGTTAATAATAATAAAAGGCGTGATTTGGGTTTCTAAATTGTGTTTTAGAAGATTGACTTTCAGTGCAACACAGGAATTAGGATTCAGGCAGGGCGGTGTTGGGCAGGCATGTGTGCCAAACCCAAATGATGGCCCTTGGAAGCAGAAACTGTGCAGCTGAGCTCATAGATTCACCAGCTCACTCCGAGATTCACAATAGCTCTGGAACAAGTGGGTGTTTTTGAACTATTCTTCCCAAAATTATATGATTTCTCACAGCAAAGATTGCTTGAAAAGGGTCTTCTCTTCCCATCTGTATGTTCCCGATGGGAACAAAAAGATGCTTGCTGTGGCCATCCCCATCACTCGTGCTCATCCATCTGATTCATGGTTCATTTGTGCCAACATGACTGAGAAGCTCCCCATCCATGGGTTGGTCTGCACATGGTTTCAAGGCTGGCTGAGGTTTGACCCCACAGCATGTACTGGTGTAACAGAAGGGAGCAGCGTGCCACGATGAGGAGATGAGCTCTGGAGTGCGGATGGATTTTAAACCCAAGATGTTGCTAAGCCAGGGCTTTTCCTGACCTTTAGTGCTGATCTTAGAGCTGTCCTAATGGAGGTCTGTAGGAAAGCTGAAGGGTGTGATGGACTGTGGGGGAAATGGGGAGAAGTTGAGCAGTAGCATTGTGTTGAATCAGAAGGACGTGTCCTTGGGGTGTGAAAATTAAAGCAGACAGGGGACTTTGTTTCTCCTCCTTATTTCTGGTGTAACTCCCTTGAGCTCATGCCTACCCCTGGAGGGAAGGAGATCCAGGTGGAGCCATCCCTGAAAGCTGTTGGGTCTGCTCAGCATCATATCTCTTGCTTCCCAGTGCCATGATTGTGTGCATGTGTAAAGGTCAGGCTGACTCAGGTGCGTGAAGAAGCCAAGTGGCATTTTTCCACTTGGAATGGTGGCCTGTGTGGTGGCTGGACTACTCTGGCACTTGGAACCAATAGGGACCAAGAGGTTTCTGCCTCTGGCCAGGGTTACTGAGAGCATATCATCTCACTGCTCTGTACATCCCACTCCCTGGTTTATCAGTAGGTGCCTGGAGACCTTCCTGCTTGGGAGCTGAAATCTGCAGATCTGATCTACTATCAGGTACTCCGAACCAATTCACTGTTAGATAGTGTCTGCAAGCATGGAAATGCTGAAAGTGGGGATATCATGTCCTTTGCTTTGATCTTGGCTGGGTGGAGACCAAAGAAGCCCTGGGCTGAGTAATGATGAGGCTTTCCAAGAGCACATCACTATGAAGTAAGGGTGGGAGCACTGGGAACAGCAAATCAGAGGATTCTGCACTTGTTTCAGCCTCCTTCCCATTCTACACTTCCTTCTGGGCTCTGGGATTGTTTAGTCTGGAGAAGAGGAGGCTCAGGGGAAACCTTATTGCCCTCTGCAACTCTCTGAAACGAGGTTGTGGTGAGGTGGGGTTGGCCTCTGATTCCAGGTAACAACGATAAGATGAGAGGGAATGGCCTTAAACTGCACTAGGGGAGGTTCAGGTTGGATATTAGGAAAAGTTTATCCTCTGAAAGAGTGGTAATGCGTTGGCACAGGCTGCCAGGGAGGTGGTGGTGGTGTCACCGTCCCTGGAGGTGTTCAAGAACCATGGAGATGTGGCACTGAGAGTCATGGTTAGTGGGCATGGTGGGCATGGGTTGGACTTGATAGTCTTAGAGGTCTTTTCCAGCTATAATTACTCTTTAATTCTCTACCTCATCTGTTCCTGGGATGGTGCAGTGCTCCTGCAGTGTGTTGCATCTCTCCCTGTCTGGTTGCTTCAACAGAGATCTCTTTGCGTTTGTATTTCGGATACTGGGAAAAGCAAACATCAGGGCTAAGCCTGCAAATTGACCTTTGGATCTTGTTTGAAACTACCCACGCCATTTCTGGTGCCAAAACAAATGCTGCGGTGTGGTACAGAGGTACACAAACAGAGTCATGATGTTGGTGGGAGTGTATTTTTGTGATGCTTCTTTTTACAAGTCCTGCTCACTGTGGGTGGAGTATCCCACTCCCTTTGTGTGGTGGGAGCTGATAACAGATGCAAATACATACAGGGTGAGGTACGTCAGGTGGGTTAGCATTAGAGATGCCTGGCTGAAGCAATACAAAACCCCCAAAGCAGTTTTACAGGATGCAGATATTGCCAACACAACCTACCATATGGTACATGTGAAGCTGAACCACTGGGGAAACATTAATCCCCATGAAAACACAGACCTATGGGTTCCCAAACCCACCCCATTCCTCTTCCTTGTGTCACTCAGGTGCAAACTCTCTAACTGCTGTTTATGAAATCACATCACAGTGGAGATACCAGCAGCACAGGGACCTTTGTGCCACCTGTGCCACCACTGTTTGCTCTGCTTGAACATTCACAGCATGAAGTCCGTTCAGTTCCCTGTCACTCAGGAAGGGGGAAGTGCAGCTAATAGATTATCTTGCTGATATTGCAAGTCTGAGTGAAAGCACTGTTCCTGAAAGAGCCGGTCTCCTGCGTCCCAGCTCTGCAATGCAATTAAGCTGGTCTGCTCCTTGCAAGATCTTGTTAGCTAAAACTGATCCTGGCATGCAGCAGATGTTGCATCTCACATGGTTATTATCCCTCTTAGCTTTTTTCCCTCTCTGCAGCAGCGTTGACATGATCCAGACCCCCAGCATATCTAAAGCTTAGAAATCTGCACCGGGGAACATTTATGATAAGACAGTTGCCAATTATAAAGCCAATTAGAAGGTGATTTGCTCCCTGCTGCCCTATGTGGAATTAGACCAGCTGGAGACAAGGATGATATTTTCTTGTTTAATTGCATCTGGAAGGAAAATGTACCTGTTGAGGGAAATAGTGCTAAAGGTGAGAGAAGAGGGAAAGCCCACATGCTTTTTGGTGGGAGGAAACATTAAACCAGCAAGTACAAGATAAATGCAATGATCAGGTCTTCTTTTTCCTAATGGATTTCAGTAATCCAAGCTCATAGGAAGCAAACTGGCACAGACCCATTCTGGACTCCTATAAGCCAGTGCTGCTATCTCTGCCATCAGCCTTTCATCAGCAGGGCCCTCAAAGCCCTCTCCATCCGCTGTCACTGCTGTCCACCTCTGCCCTACACCCATTGCAGGAGTAAGAATATAGAAAGCAGGATATGAATCATGAGAAATTTGAATCACTTTGCCCCTCCCTTTGTTATCAGGCTATATCTTTCCATGGGACCATCTGCACCTGCTTTCTCCAAGTCGTAGTTATTTACCTGCAGTTCAGTGGCCATTTCAGCAGCCCATTTTAGGGAGGGTAAATAGCTCTAACACTGCCTAGGTTCCCTAGGGATGCTCCAAGCCAAGTTCTTGTTATCATGGAATCATAGAACCATGTGAGTTGGAAGGGACCTTTAAAGGTCATCTGGTTGACTGCACCACACAGCTTGGTATCATCTGCAAACTGCTGAGGGGGCACTCGATCCCACTGTTTACGTCACTGATGGAGATGCTAAACAACATTTATCCCAGTACTGACCTCTGAGGGATGCCTCTTATCACCAGTCTCCATCTGGACCTTGAGCCATTGATCACCACCGTCTAGGAGCGATCTCACAACCAGTTTCTCATCCATCAAACAGCCAACCCATCAAATCCATATCTTTCCAATTTGGATAGAAGGATGTTGTGAGGGACCACGTGAAAGGCCTTTCTGAAGTCTAGAGAGATGACACCAGTGGCTCTTCCCTTGTCCATTGTTGTAGTTATGAAGAATTTAATTTAAAGGCAGTGCAAGCACTCAGCCTTGCAAGCCCATACCACCACCGAAAAAAGCTCAGCCAAGAGGGGTAAAAATGGATGAGGTGGAGTCAAGAGCAGTGCATCAAAACTGTATCTCCTGCAGCCATAGCTTTAGGTTGTCCCTTCCACATTCCCTGTTGTCCAGCACCCATATCCAGATGAAGAGCAGTCGTGGCTCAGGAGCCATCTGCTAGGAGATGAAGAGCAGAAACTAGGCATTTGCTGAAGAGAGTGTGTGGGTTGAGCTAGCTGAAATGTCCAGTGTTTGAACCCAGAAGGCCCCAGAGTGTGTGGATGTGTGTGGTTGTGTGCTGCCCTTTCCTTTCAGGGTCACGGTGCTGGGAGGGTGATTCAATGTTTGTCCAACTGGCCCTGTTGAATGAATGGAATGAAACCAAGGTTGTGACCTCCTGCAATAAGAGCATTCTTGCTTCCCTCCTTCCCCTGCACATACAAACTCCAGGCCCTTCTCATTCAACCTGTCTCCAGGAGGAACAGATTCCTTTCTTCCTTTCTTCCTTTCTTCCTTTCTTCCTTTCTTCCTTT